>NC_068970.1:12622803-12925833 GCF_016808095.1 Vigna angularis | reverse complement strand
CACCTAAAGATTTCCGCTTCACGCATTTCACGCGACGCCCAGCAACGTATATCTTGAACAAGACCCCACCGTGATTCACGAACTCTTGTAGCACTGTGGGAGCGCTCAGCGCGTTGAGTCCTACGCGGTCGAAGACCAGGCACATTTCGTGAGAGCCATCGCCGCCGTCAGCCGCCAACGGTTTGGCGATCGCGGGGAATCGCAGACCCAGCTGTTCGAGTTTGTCGAAATCGGGGGCTTTTGGTTCTTTTACGACCACTTGGTTGGGAACCCCAACGGTGGCATTTTGGAGGGAAATTTGCGAGTGGGTGGCTGCCTCGAGCATTGAAACTCGGTCATGGAGGCGACTCACCAACTCGGGGGGGTCAATGATTGCGGTGTCTGGATGCGTGGCCGAGAATTGTTGGAGGTGTTTGTTCCATTGTGGAGTGTGAAGTTTGTGGATGATGCAGTGGAAGGGACCTTGTTGTTCTAAGGGTGAAGAGGGGTCGATTTGGACGAGATCGATGGCGTGTTGTTTGGCGTAATCGAGGAGGGAGGATTGAAGGAAACTTTCCACTTTCTTGGTTTGGAGAGCATAGCCCACACGGTACCTCTCACCTTCTGCAACTTCCGATTCAAACTTAGACATGTCTGCTTTCTGTGAGAATCGAATGACACTGCAAATGAAGAGACCTTAACCAACAGGTTTGTTTCTTCAAACACTCAAATAAAACACAATCATAATTTAGTTTTGTTCAATTTGAATTTAATATGAAGTTTGAATTGATTTTTTTTTCGTGTAGTTAAAAAATGTAAAATATTTAAAAAAAAATTATTAAATTTTTTTATTAGGATAAATTTATACTATTATATAGAGAGATTTTTTTCTGCTGGTGTATATATTTTATATCCCTTTCTATCCTTTAAATAACAGTTTTTTAAATTAAAATAATTATCTTTTTATTTTAATATTTTTAATTTAATCATTTTTTTAATTTAATTTTTTTATTTGACTGTTTTTTCGTTAAATATAATCACTATTCTAAACTAAAATAAATATCTATTATAAAATAAATTATTTACAAAATAAAAAAAAATATTTACGATAAAGTTATAAAATTTAATTATATTTACTTTTATAATAAATTATAATAACAATAATAATTTTATTATTTTTATCATAAACAAAATAATATGTTGTAATTGTCTTATAGTTATTATGATATTTATAATATTGATTTTTTCTCATTCTCTAAGTGAATGAGTTTTCACTAATTCTTAAATAAAGAAAGTATATTAACATCCCAAAAATACAGTATAAAACTATATAATAGAATAATCACATGTTAATAATACTACAGATCAGTCTTATATGAGATAGGACGTACGTTTATGGGCGAACGACCTTACAGAATAACGATAAAGTTAAAACTGTACAAATAAGCAATCTAAACCGAACGGTTTACAAAAGAAAAAGGTAAAAGATGATCAAACGGTCATCGTACAAATAAACTAATTACTGACCGAACGGTTCTACTGTTTGATCTTAACTTCTACCTCGACCAAACTTTCTTCTTCCAGCGCTTCTTCTAGCATCTCTTCTCTTTTTGCTCACATCCACACGGATGATCATTGCAACAGGACAAACGACCGAACGTACAAAACGGACAAGACAGGAAAATAAGGTAAGCTTATGTAATTTAATTCATGTATCAGCATATATTTCACACAATCAACTACACAAGATAAATCATTAACTCCTTCATGCAAAGCTTAATACTAGACTCTGACTGTCCGGACTGTATGAATTCTGTGTAGCTACGACGTTCGTGCACCCAGGTGATGTAGTAACTTAGATACCCTCAACAACTGCCACCCGAGGTTAGTCCTATCTGTCCAAATTAACCATAAGGACTAGGATCTCCTGCCATTCTCACACATGACTTACCCTTCTCTACGTGAGAACGAGTAATCATGGAATATCAGAATGATCCACCAGCTTAGCGTGCTCACATTCATACTTTACCAATTTCAATATCCATTCATGAGATATTCCTCCCCGAAATACTCTTTCATAATCAAAGTCATTTCATCCATATCATATTCCATCATCTTTCATCATTAAAACTTCAACTTAACCAATTTGAATAAAGATCCCGTAGGATACCAAATACCGAACGTTAGTTTTTAATCCAGAACAAGACCGAACACTTGGAGTGAGACCGAAATGTCTCCAACTCAAACATAATCAAATTGAGAGAGTTACTCACTAGTTGTGAAAAGGACCAAATATAATAATACTTCTCAGAGACTAATATAATCGAATGTTGTTTATCAAGTAAGTCAATTTAATGAACTGACTCCTGAGAGTTCAAACCGAACACCGTAACGCCTAGGTCGAGTACTAAGACTCTAGGTCGAAACCAATTAAGACAAATAATGTAGGACATCAAATAATAGCACTTGACGGAATCATATGAAGAAACCAAACACCAATAAATACTTAAGCTTCTTAATGAGTTAAACATCAAGGAAACCGAATGTCAGTCGAAGACCGGACACTATAGAGAGCGAACACTATTGAGTTTGGACGAACGCTCTTATTATAAAGATAGATTACGAAAATGAGAACTAGCGCTAGGTGTAAGACCAAACACTTACTTAGTATGAGCGCTTGGTGTAAGACCGAGCACTACTTAGTACGAACGCTTGGTGTAAGACCGAACACTACTAAACTTATAGAAGAAAGGCTTGATAAATATAATAAGATACCATTTAAATAGTGTTTACGAACGAACGAAATATACAAATACATATAGATATACTTAAGTTTATCATCAAACACCAAGGAACAAATATCCTTGGTTGAACGCTTATATACAGATATTACTGAACGATGACGCTCGGTCCTCAACTGGAATTCTTTCCAAATGAAAGAATCCAGTTCCAACCGAGTTTACAGGAAAACCCAACGGTCAAAGATCTTCAGTGACGAACATCAATTTTCACATAAAACTCTAGACTTAGAATTCATAATCTTATCAATACATTTCTCAACATCTATCTTCATACATTCATACATCCATATCATAGTAAATATTCACACTTCATATAGTCAAAACATATCAACACTCATACTTCATATTCATTCAGAAATCAACGAACATACATTCATTCAAAACAAGAATCTTAATCAAATTATATAAGCTTCCCTTACCTCTAAGCGTGACCGAACGTTCACAAAGGCAGAATACGGGTTCACCTCTATGGTTTCTTCTACCCTTAAAGCTCACCGATTTCAAAACTATACCAGAGTAAAGGACCAACACGCTATCAGAATTAAATATGGAAAGGTGATCAATTCAAGCAGCCAAAACTAGGCTTGCATGCACAGAAAAACCACTCGGCTGAGAGAGATGAACTTACCAGTCCAGAATCTGAAACTGATCGGTTCAAACGGACCCCCTCGACACCAGGAAAGTAGAAATGGTGCCTGAGTGGTGATCGTAAGAAGGAAAAATGAGGATTTCTTAGAGAGAAGTAAGAGCTTTTTAGAGAGAAGGAGGAGAAAATGGTTTCAGAGATTTGGAGAAGAACGTAAGCATGAAGAAGTGGCGTGAACTTTTAAAAACCCAGAATTTTACTTCTACCATCATTAGCGAACGTCCACTCCACTGCTCACATCTGTCTTCCACTTTCTGATCTCCAGTTCTCCTTCCTCGACACTTGTCTTCCACTTAACATACATTGTGTTTTAAAACGAAAATGTTAAATTTGAAAATCACTGTTTTTCAACTACTAAAAGCTTATCCAATAGTAATTGTAATCTTCTTTAAGTAGACTATAAAGGCTTTCGATCTTTGGCATTTATTTAAAAACTTTTGTTTTGCTGTTTTATCTGTTTACCAAAAGAGATAAAAACTGTAATCAGCATACAACGTTTACCAATTATATATCTGAATCCATCTAATCAGTGTATTACAATGCTGATCAAACAGGACAGGACCATGATCATGACAATCTTTGCGTAGCACTAGAAACAAGACACTGTTTCAGACGCACAAATACATAAAATACATGGACTGGACATTTTTTGGCAGCCATATACTTAATAAAATAGAACATTCAGAACATAAAGGAAATCGATAGTACTCCTTCAGAACGCTGGTATTTCCTTGGTATTTTAAATTTAAGGCAAAGAACAAGGAATTGAACATTATAAGAATTGTGGGTCAAATTTGGTGCAAATCCTTTGACTTACCTTTTTCATACAACAGTGACAGCGCCTCAGCAGTCTCTCAAGAACAATAACTTTCTTTCGTTATACAGCAGAATTCCCATAACATGTTGAGGGCAGACCGGAAAACTAATCTACTCGAATAACCAATAGTGATGCAATTACAGTAGCTACGCTTACATATTATCAAATGAAGGTAAGATTTCAAAATTTGGATGAATCAAAACTGCTCTTCCATGGACCAATAAACATTATGTATACATTAGACGACGACCAAAGCACCAATCCTATGCCTGTAGTGGTATAGACTCGACCCTATTGAAAGCTACATTCTTAACTTTCTTATGTGAACCATGTCTTGATCTTTTTGATTTCCTTTTCTTTGAAGCGGTAATTTCAGGAGTGTCATCTCTCTCCTCGATGTCATTTTCTGTGTCCGGAATGTGGATATCGGACTGCAACAGTAACTTGGTCTTTGATTCTGTCGGTTGAGCTTCTGGTTCAATAACTGACATTCCTGATAGAATGAAATCTAACAAAAATGTACTTCTAACAAGTCTGTCTATCCTGCCAAAGTGCCTCTGACTATAAGGGATAAGACCTTCAAGAACTTCACCAATCCCTTTAATCTGAAATAACCAATAAAAAAACGTTCATTAAACATGGTGTTTTTTTCTGTCCTCGAAAAACATCCCAACAATTACACGTAGGCTGAAATCAATGCAAAATTATAAAAAAAAAAATAGAAATAGTACGTAAATGTAAGGGTTATTTGTACAAAACCATATTCAATAGTGAGGCCAAGTATTTCACTCATTAACCATCATACATACATAATACGAAAGAAATGCATGATTAGATGCTCAACGCCACTTAGAACTTAACAAGGGTTAAAAAACCGCACCTCAACAATATGAGTTGGAGGAAAGACGCTGAAAACTCTGAAAAGTACAAACTGTGAAACATAACAGAGTTTTGGTTTTGTATTCCATTCTCGAACATAGTTAAATAATGTGCGAAGCTCTTCATCACCCAAGCCCTTGAGTGCTCTGTCAAGATGCTCTTCAGCCTCTCTCTTCCTGCTGCAGAAATACCAGTCAAGTTTACGCTAACAAAATTCAGGCAACCAAATGATTGTTGCTAACCTGCAAAGCTCGGAAAATAACTCAAAAAGCCTATGTGGCCTGCGCAGTTCAAATGCAATTTGGATTGCTTTCGTATAGTCAGCATCTGAGACAGCATTATCTAGCTCTTGACCTTTCAGAACTCCTTCTTCCTGCATTAAAAGTACACATTACAATGTTTTCTTTCTAAAACACAGGGCACTCGTGATTTGAAAGAGTATATAAAAAAACCTAAAAATAAAACATGGAGCATGTAATAATATATCTGGACAACCATTTGAACTTAAAAAAAAAGATCTTTGTAGACAATTTTCTTGAATCCCCTTTTCTCGACGTCATTAAAATAAATATCCTTGAGCTGAAACTACTCCACGATGAAGTAAAACGAAGTGGATAACTTTGTCTTTTTGTGAGTGAATTTATGATATAGAATTAAAAAAATGCCTGAGTAAAGAGTTGCTTACCATTGCAACTGATTTAGTATTTGTTTGGTTTGGCTTATTTTGAGAAAGCCATTTTTCAGCTTTCTGATAGCTTTTGAAAAAAACAGCATATTTCCAAAAAAATAAATCTTTAGACCAAACATACACTTGATGCCTAGGTTATTTTATGCCAGTTATGAAACTATATAATAAGGTATGTAAAACAAACTAAGTTATTGCGAAAATTAATAACCACTAACTAAACCGCAATATTCATAATAGCAAACCATGATTTCAAACTTACAACATAAAAAGTAAAATCAAACATCTTTGATAATCTAATTCAGGATATAATTGAGGTATTGCAGTTTATTTTCATTAAAATTTAAAAACTGCATAAAATCCTAATATTGCATGTTTTGCAAGACAGTTGCATTAGAAAAAACATGAGCAAAATGCACTTTTGGTCTTACATTCAATTCAGATAATGACTTTTAACGACTTTTACCGATAGAAATTCCATTCAGATGATTTCCAACATTGTGACTACTCTTGGTCTTACATTGTTGCATTAAATTCACAGAAAGAGCAACATAAAATTGGTATGATATGCAATAGGAACAATTAGATCTTCACAACAATTATATAAAGAATCACGGTGAAACGCAACTTTTGATTTAATTTTCAGGATATGAGGGTATCAGTACTGAATGATTGGTTGAACTCACCTCTTTACGGAAAGCTTCTTCTTTGTCAGCTGCAGTGGAATCAAACCATAAATTGACAACAGCATCACCACCACCAGTTGCAAGCATTTCTGTTTTTTTGCCTACAGCCAAGGCCCAAACCTGCATGTCAAATTTAGTCAGCAAAAGAAAAGGTACAAGAAACCTGAACTTTTGTGAATTCAACCTGTTTTTCAGTTTTCCAAAAAGTCAGTTTTTTCAATGAAAATATATGTTTTCAACAATTTATGTTAATTAGATATTATAAAAAGCTGTTTTAGTTATTTTCTTGGTACCTAAAAAGCATCTTCTAAAGAAGCAAAAAAACTCAAAACAGCAGTGTATCATAGAATGACTTTTTTCTATGCTTAAACAAATATTGTGGAAATGTGTAATTGCCAAAATAATTAGAAAAAAAAAATCACATTTTCTCTAAAATTCGGAATAATGGGTGACTAAGGAAAGCATAATTTGAATGTTTGACTGCATACAATTTAGCAGCATTGATATAATTTCTTGGCTGAAAGCTAAAGAGATCAATATACAGCTTTTAATTAATAATTCAAGAACTCACCTTTGGAAAATATTAAGCATGCAACAAATTTGCCGATAAAGAAAAGAAAAAAAAAACATGTAACAAATTTATACCATATTTTCAGGAATTACATTTATAGACAGAAAAATATGAAATTAGATGAAAAGAAATATCAAGGATCAACTGGCACCTTATCTTCATGATGATCATAAGTAGCAACACATTCATTGGTTTTTACAGTCCACAGCTTTACTAAACCATCAGCACCTGAAAAATTAATTAAGCTGATCACACTGAAAAAAAATAAAAATGTTATAAAGAAAATCAGCATAGGATAGCCTCGTACCACAGGAAACAATTTGTGTTCCACGGGTAACAAACAATGCTCTTAACACACTTGAAGTGTGTCCTTCAAATGTTTTCAAACAGGAGCCATCAGATATAGCCCATATCCTTATTGTCTTGTCACCAGATGCTGTTACAACACACTGATCGACAGGAGAAAATTCTACTGACCAAATTCCCCTTTTATGCCCTTTAAACACAACAACCGATACAAGATCTGGAAGTCTCCATACACAAGCTGTACGATCCTGATGGGATATACAAGTGGAACATAATGACAATGATAACTACAGTGGAAACACTATAATATGGAAAAAAAGAGTAAAAAGATAAGTAAAGGAAAGAAGCTGGTGTAAGTAGCTAGTGACACTTTACTAGAATAAAACAAGAAACGCACAAGTGACAGTAATTATTTCTGTAAATAATTACAGTACATGATATAAAGGCATAAAGTAAGCTGCAAGTCAGATATAATTACCAACCTGAGAACCACTACATACTAAACTATCATTTGGAGCAACTGCTACAGAATTGATATCTTTATCATGAGCTGCAACAACAGCTTTTGCTTTTAAATTAATAGGCACTGTCGTATTGTCTGAGAGGCCATCCATACTCCACACTTTAAGAGTATGATCACTGAAAAAACAATGAAAGGGAATAAATAACAAATAGTACCATCTAAAGGCTAGCAGGATTAGAACCAATGAATTCAACCGTACAATCAATGACATATGACTAAATCCAGTTCATATAGTAGAGTAAAAAGGAAGGCCACATTGTAATCTGGGTAAGTGATCCATGGGTAGCAAAACATCTTGCATGATTCAATGAACTCGAAAAGGGAAGGAACAGGAGATTAAATTCAGCACAAATTTTCTGATACTGATTCTGATGCTAAAAAAAGGTGAACGAAATTATACTATTAACAGTGGGAAGTTTGCCTGCGTTGACAATTCTACTATCTTCAAAAGGGAAACACCACACCGAAGGTCAACCATAAAATAACTAGTAAAACCAAATCATCTCATTTGATAAAATGTTCTTATGAGAATTGCAAAACAGATAACATTACTTATTCTTGTCTTTCTCCCGTATAACATTATCACTTAAGAATAGTCAAAAAAACACTTGGCATATCACATTTCATGTTGGGTTTAATGGTTATGCATTGCATTAACAATAATGGTTAGAATCATTAACAACAATAAGATACACCCCCCTCATGCCGAAATATAGACATTATCTCGAACCTGATAGCGGGCGGAACAACATGTCCAACAAACAACAAATATCGCTAGGATAGACTCTAACTATAACTCCGATACCAAGTTAAGAAGTAACCCATTTTATCGACGTGAGACTTCCACACACACACACATATATATAATACACACATATATGTGTGTGTACACACCCCTCTGGTGACTTGGATTTGTGATTACAGTTTTTAAATTTCATAAGGAAAAGAAGTGATGCACAATAGGTGAACTAGTGCCAGTGCCAATTCTGAATTTCTTAATTTTGCATTTAATTGGATATGGGTGAAGATATGCACCTACACCTAACCAATGCAAGTTTGGCGAAGAGTGCAGCAGAAAACACCCTTAGTTTCTAATTGGGTTCAGATTTTGTTTTAATTGAAACCCTCATTCACAAAGAAAGTGAACAGGCGCTGCTGCCTGCAATGTAAAAGGTGAATTCTAGTTGCATTACTTTTAAATTAGGTGGTGTTTTGGCTGACAACATACATAACAAATTGAATTTTTAATCACATTAACTTTTAATTAGGTTTAGATTTTATTTGAATTGAATCTTTTCACTCAAAAAGATGAACAGGTGGTGCAGTGGACAACACAGAAAATACAGCGATCCACACGAATTCACGATTTTGTTTGATTATAGGTGTGATTTTGCTATATCACAATCATGCGTGAGATTTGAATGCAGTGGACAACACAGAAAATACAGCGATCCACACGAATTCACGATTTTGTTTGATTATAGGTGTGATTTTGCTATATCACAATCATGCGTGAGATTTGAATTGGAAATATTATGCAAAATCATAGAATCATATCATTTACAAATAAAATCTGAATGTTAACTACTAAGGTAGTCATAGAAAAAGTCAACAAACTTATCATACATGGTAATTTGTGATTGGATGTCAGTGTAAACTTGTTGTACACTGTCAGTACATGGTCATTTTTCTCTTGTTACAACTTCAATGTTACTTCCATTTAATAGTAGCTAATTTTGCAATTAAGAGATTGAACATAAGAAAAACCCAGAAAGGGAATCCAAAATGAAGGAACATGCAAAAAATAAAAAAGTAGACAAGTTTTTGCTATTGAGAATCAAAATAGGAATAAATGCATCAATACTCACCTACTGCCACTAACAAAGAAATCTCGCTTTCTTTTGGAAAAGGCGACGGCTCCAACAGCTCCCATATGACCTATACCAACTCCAATGCAGTTTGCACTTTCTGACTCCCACAACCTAACCTGTTTGACAAGCAGACATCTGTTTTAAACTACTAATCCCAGTACATAACTATAAGCATATGCATACTATGAAGTTAATAGGACACCTGTTGTTAACACTTACTGAAGCACCTCAAGCACTTCTTCCCATAAAATAAGATTTAAAGCATTTTCAACAATCATGAGATCAAAGGGGAAAATACTTACACTGTTGTCTTTACTTCCAGTTACAATGAATGTTCTCCCAGAAGTTGATACACAGGTGTCAAGGCATAGAACAATTTCAGTGTGACCAGATAAGACATATGAACATGACATAGATGCAGTGTCATAAATCCGAATCTGCAAAGCTCAAGTAGGTCTGTGCATTAAAGATCATTGCTAAAATAAAGAAAGATATTCTACGATAATAATGGTACCACCTGAGGTACCTTTACTTAAAAGCAATACATACATTTCATCAGAAAGTAAATAAAAAATGAATATCTGGTTACTGTATATATATACACTTGAGATTAAAACTGATAAAATATATTCTTGAAGGCTTATAAGATCCCTCTCATTATCTTCTATATATATTGAAAACACAAGAGTACATGGAACATCAAGAGTCTACACTAGACCTCTAGGTACATAACTAGGTACGACTCATTACTGGTCTAGCAGACTAGCCTTAATGATGATATGTAAAAGTAATTATTCTAACATATACAATGCTGTGGCATATAAATAAACTTTAACCAGACTCCAAAATAATACATCTCCATCACCTATATTCATCAATAAGTACAACTGATTACGCTCCTGCAAGTTCCTTTTTTCTGTTTTACATACCAAAATAATTACTCCAGGTAAATCATGTGGATGTTCATTTCTACTTCCACCCCATCAATTGAAGCCATGCTCCTTTCTCTTATGTCCACCATTTGTTACTGGCATCCTTCAAGCATAGTTTTACCTGAGCTTGCTACTGGGAATATGAATGAGCAAGTGGTATATATCCTCTCACCCAAATCCATGTATAGAAAATAATGTTCATGATTGAGTTGTGATCAGAATGTTCGTCAGAGAACAACCCCCCTTTTGTTGTTTTAAATTGGCATGAAGTCTAGCATAACATGACGCAAGGACACCTTCTGCCATCCAATTATCTAACCAAAATCTCCTGACCCGCCCATTTGCAATTTTCCATTTCATCGTATAATCATACCACCAAGGTAAGTTTTGCCCCCACACACCTTACATACCTTTGCACCATATTGATACATTTATGCATCTCTCCTCCCTACTACTACCCTTCCAAGCACCATATTTTGATTCTAGTACTCTAACCCTCAATGCTGCTCAGTGTTCAAATAATTATCACATCCATTTGCTAGCAATGACTCATTGAACAGTTTTATATCTGTCACTCCAAATCCTCCATATTTTTTCGTCTACATAATTTTTCCCAAGTAACCCAATGTATTTTTCTTAATACACCCACAATAACTTTCTTTGCATCTTCTAATTTTCTTCCACACCCCACTCGGAATTTTGAAAATGGATGGGAAAAAGATTCATAAAGATAATAAAACATAAGTGACTAAGCATAACCTCCCGGTAAACAGATCCAAGACCTGTTTCCAAGGTGCCAATTTCTTAGAGAAATTACCTAGAATAGGCTTCCAATCAACCTCTCG
The DNA here is from genome assembly GCF_016808095.1 of Vigna angularis. Taxonomy (NCBI): domain Eukaryota; kingdom Viridiplantae; phylum Streptophyta; class Magnoliopsida; order Fabales; family Fabaceae; genus Vigna; species Vigna angularis. The sequence continues at coordinate 12,914,292 of NC_068970.1, read as the reverse complement.
AAGAGGATTAGCACCCAAAGTTACACCAATATAAATAAAAGGAAATGTGAAACCTTGCAATTTAAAAAATTAGCAAACCTTTCCAAGGTGCTCCCCTCCAAACCAATACGTCCAAATTCACTCTTGAAAAATTACTTTTAAGTCCAGACACAAGTTCAACCCACCCCAACATCATGGTTATAAAACTCATATTCCACTACCCCATTTAGTCTTAACTCGTTTGTATAATCATTTTCAATGGGTTTGGTGGGAATATCCTTCCTGGTGTAAACATGTGATGTTCATCCAAAAGACAAAACAATTTAAAAATCAATGAGGTTTTCATGTCACAGATCACTAAAAGCACAAATAACATTGGAAAATCATCTTAGAAACAATTATAACTCATTCGCCTTGTGAACTAAAGATTTCAGAATGGACTTATTTACAAAGTTGATGTAATTAATTGTAAAATGAAAAATAGCTATAAACGAAATCTCATCCCCAAATTTTCTGTATAAAAATATTCTAAAAGTGCTTATATTCTGACAAATTACAATTACATTGACAATGCGACAAGAACAAACACCAGAAAACTAGACAAGAATAACATTGTGCAGCCAAGAAAATTTAGCTTTTCACAGTGTGTGTGTGTGTACCAGAATGTATATGAAAGTGTCGTACTATATTTAATTCACAACAGTTTGCTAATTTCTAGATAAAAACACATCCTCATACCTGTTCAAGATTTGTAGCAAGGGCTAGGAATTTTTCATCATCCCCCAAAAACTTCATATCCACAATTTCTTCATTATATCCAACAAGTCTTTTGGTTAGATTTAATTGTAACAACTCTTCAGTGCATTCCAGAGAGTAAAATAGAAACTGCTGATCCGCAGTCACACATAGCAATCCTTGATCAGAGGGAAGCATAACAGCAGAAGTGAAACCCCTACGTGATTCATCATCATCAATGCTGGCTGTAACATCTGAAGTCTTCTGCTCAAAGATGCAACCTGCCCTGTCAATAGGAAAACAAACAAAACAAAAAAATTAAAGAGGCAGAGCATAGCTTTAAAGCCACTTCTTTAAAAGCTTAAACGAACCCAGCCCAGGTGCAACTAGCACAAAATGTCATAATATTAGAAATATTTACGCTGATGATTGAAAAAATCTTCATATATTACCCTTTAGAATTCCATATGCGTACAATGCCACGTTCACCAACTGTAATGAAATAGAATGCTTTGGAACCACTGCGTTTTTTTGCATCTTGCTTATATGAATGCAGAGATGAAGCAAAGGGACTGCTGGAACCAATCACACAGACAGCTTCAACTGCCTCATTAGTAATGACAGTCTTCTTGTTGCTATAATCGTGAAGATCCCACAATGTTACAACCTGCCAAAAATCAGCACATCAATTTGTCACCTTATTGGACTATACTTAACATACTCCATGAAAACAAAAAGTTGGGTAGAGAATTGTAGAACCGACCTTGTCTCTTCCAGAACTAAGTAGCGTCCAGCCATCTTCAGATATTGCCAAAGAAGTCACAGCTGAGCAATGATTATCTAATGTAGCAATACAGTTCTTTTTCTTGGTTTTGGAAACATCCCAAACCCTTACTGTAGCATTATCACCACCGTCATCACTTCCAGAAAAAAGCTGGGGCACCAATCTCACCATTATCAGTTAAATATATGAAGTGAAAAGGTAAAATCAATAGTTGGGAATAGTTAAAATTGAGGAACAGGGTAAGGATAAACAAAATCACACTTGCATCAAAAGGACTACAAGCAAGCAATCAATTGCATTTGTATCACTCTGTTATGGAATTCTAATCAACCCTTGAGCACCATCAACAATCACTATGTTCACAACATTGGTTTGAGATTCAATTCACACAAATCCATCAAGTTGTTTTACATCATAACATGTGCCCTTATACTTATCCATTGAAAAAACAAGAGAAAAAGCCCAGTCCTTCAATTAAATTAATAAGTAACTCATAACAGTGGTCAAAGATTCCAATCTAATTATAAACAAGCACATCATATGGTTCAGACAGTAGTAAGCAATGCTTCATGCTATCACGAATATGTACACTGGCACCGTGTAATCCTATGAAGCCCAAATACTCCAAAAGTAATAAAAGATTATAGACATACGCGTGTCGAAAATTGATACTTCTTGGATAATTCCACAATGAATCCGAAATGTATGCAATATTTTTTTCTTTTTTTTTCTAACCTATTTCTCAGATGTGTTTGAAAAGCATCCAATTCCTTTTCCAGTGATTTTTTTCTCCTTTCAAGATATGGCTCGTTTACATCCGGATACACCAAAAAGCTTTCAATTAAAGCTTCGGGTGTAGCCATTTCTTCCTCATACTGTGAGAGGAAGTAGAGTACATACTCATTCATTCATCCTTCGAAGATAAACAAAATGGGTGCAAAAAGGGGTGAATATTTTATTTATGTGCATTGCAACCTTCAACTTTGTGTATAGAAAAGATGAAGGATATGATTGTATAAAAGCAGGACAGAACAATGTGGAACATTAGTGGAGCATGGTCCACTTGATGATAGTGTTGAACTTGTAGAATTGGCAAAGTTGCTCGTTGGTGAATCAAACATAAAAGTTGTGCTTTTATGAATGGTGGTAATGAAATAGAGGAGAATGATACAGCCAAAGATGATGTTTAGTGATGATGCTTATGAATTGTAGGCTATTGTTTAGAGTCAATAGTTGTCCTGAATTCCACCAAAGATGCTTTTTATTGATACAGTTGACCAGGACTGGTTATACTACAGAAAAAGGTTATATTAGTTTTTGTAAAACATTTTTGTAAATTGTGATATCATACTTATAAAGTTATAATGAATCAGTTATAAAATATTTTATAAATTTTTGTTCCATAGGTATAATCGAATAAAACAACTTGGTTTAGTACTCAACTTATGCATATCTACTTAGGAAGAAATCAGATGACATGATTTCATAAACATTGAATCTCAATGCTCACTAGCAGAACGCAATCAAATGAAAAAGCTTTAAGCACAGTACTCACAAGTTGTTTCTCAGGATCGGGATGGAACATGACACAAGAAACTACTCCACCATGACCTTTAAAGTAATGAGTGCAGTAACCACCATCTACATCCCACACTAGAACCTTCCTATCAGCTCCACCGGTAGCGAGCAACCCTCCGGAAGGATGACACGTCATGCACATAACCGGACCATCATGACCCTAAACCCAACGCGCACATTAGCAATCTCAGTACATTATTCATCACACCAAAACAGACAGTGATGAAGAGAACAAGAATTATAAGGTACGGTACCTTCCAGGAGCGGACGCACTTGAACGTGGACAAATCCCATACTCTGATTTGGCGGCTGTGGCTGGAAGAGAATAGTATGCGGTCGTCGGGGCTGAGTGCCAAGGCGGTGACGGACTCAGAGTCGGCGTCGAGGGTGGAGCGTATGGCGGCGGTGACGGAGTCGACGATTTTGATTGACTCGCCGCAGGCACAGGCGATGAAGGAGTTGTCCGATGAGACAACAAAGGGGCCACCGGTGTAGAACTGCTGCAGAGCGGGGACGCAGCAGTAGTTGGTTTTCAATCTGAGAGATTCCATGCGGCTACGTGATTCGGTGAAAATTCGTTAGGGTTTAAGGAAAAGGGTCCGGGGTTTTTGAGTTTTGATGTGTTTCCCCTTCCATTCACAAATTTTAAAAATGAAAAAATTCCTTCCCTTTGAAAAGGTTTAAAATTCATCACAATATATATAGATAATATATTTTTTACAATATTTTAATACCGTATTATTATGTGATTTATTCATTTTACTATTTATGATTATTGTTATTATTTGTAGAGTCATTTTAAACTAATAAAAGAATATCATGATATTAAAATATTGTTAAAAAAATGTTCTCAAATATCATTATCTTTCTCAAAATTAATAACCCAATTGAAAAAATTAGTAATATCCTATTTGAGAGTTTGGTCCAAAATACTTAGATATTATTAAACCTATATTATATAAAGGGGTAATTTCTTTTGTTGTCTTTTTTTATTTATATAATTTGATCTGGTAAATAAAAATTAATTTATTATTTAATAAAGTAAGTAGGTGTATAAATTCTTTTTTATTTTCAAATAATTAAATAATTTTTCTTTTCAATAAATAACAGTTACATAAGTTTTTTAATATTATTTTTTACAATATTATTTATTTATTTATATATATATATATATAATCTTTTAATTAATATTTATCAAAATAGTAAATTTACACATAATTTTAAAATTATATTATTTCAATGTAATAAAATTATGGATATATTTCCGCTCATGTATTTTAGACCTTTACTGTAAAAGCTTTTCATAATTAATTATGTGAAAAAAAACATATTATTAGTTATTTTCATAGTAATATTTTTACACAATTAATGTTGTCTTCTTTGTTTTTGAAGACGATTTATTCTTTTATATATGTATTGTCACGTAGTAGTGAACATTTTAATAATTAAAAAATGATAAAAATATTAAAAATTTAAAAATAAAAAAAAATGACACACGATGTACGTTGTTTATTTTAACAACGTTAGAGAAAAAAATTCACCACAATTGAGACTTATAAAAAAATATTAAGATTGAATTGACAAAAAAAAAGCAGGGACTAAATTAGTATTTTAATTAATAAATTATTACAAATGCAAAATAATACAATAATATAAATTTTATGTTTTTTATATAAAATATTTTAATCTTGTTTATATTTTTTAAATTTTTTTATAATTTTTAAGTTAAAATCATTAGATGATCCTTATATTTTTGTTTGGATCTCGGTTCTTACATTTTAATAGTGACATTTTTATATTCTTAAAATGTGATACAATAATTTATGTTACTATTCATAATGTTAATTCAATGTCATGTATCAATCTTTTAATTTTTTGTTTTTTTTTTCACAAAACAAACTAGACAACATTTCAAACGAGGATCACGACAAATATAGTATGACAAGATAGTATAACGTGTCACAGGTTACTCTTAGGAAATATGTCATATGAAAAATATTAATTTAGTATTTTTATTTTATATATAAAAAGTGTCATATAAAATTTTAAGATTCATGTTACTAACACTATTTAACACTATTTATGACATGTGACAAAGTAAAAGGAAATTAAAAATTAAAAGAATTAAAAATAAAAACCACGTGTAACATTAAGTAACGTCGTCTATGATAGGAAAAACTAAATTTTTTTCACATTTTCAAAAATAAAGAGACTACTTAAAATACCAAGAACTAATCGAAGATTCTAATACAAATAGGAGAATACAGGAGAATTATATAGTGATTTTAACCTAATTTTTAATATCTTTTATTTATTTCTTAAAAATTTTATATTTTTTCACTTGTGTAAATAAATTTATTTAAATAAGTTTATATAATAAGTATATCTAAATTTATTTTTAGAAACTTCTGTTTGATTACCAGTTTAAACTGTTATAATAATTCATTTTATTTTTACTATTTTTATTGTGTAAACCTTTCACATAATATTATTAATTACTTCAATTTACATCTTCCTGTAGAAGCCAAATCTTGAATAACACATATTAAAAATGGCAATTTTCTTTTAGTTCTTTACCTTTCCCCAAATCCAGCTCCTACTCATCCTGTGGTGAAAAAGAATCAAACTCCCACAAGACATAAAATAAGTAATTGGATTTGAAGCCAATAAAGCTTAAGATTTTATCATGGTGGGGTATGAAACTAAAATTCCCATTTACAAAATTTGAAATGATATTTCTCAGTCCATCTAATTAGAGAAATTTGCTTGTATGAATTAAAAAGGGTTTCAGTTGTGTAATTTGTAATTAATAACTATTTTATTTTCACGGGAAAGAGGGAAGGGGTGAAAATTACGTTTGTTGATCCAGTGTAGCGTCCACACGTGGCTTGAAATTGAGGTAGCGGTCTGGTGAGGTTAAGGATGTAGTGGTTTGGTGGGGTTGACTACATTACCGTGGTCAAGCAGAATGGGTCATCTGTTAGTGACAGTTCCTTGCGTTTCATGAGCAGAAAAAGCATTGAAGTTGTCGTTCAAACTTAGAGACTCTGAGAGAGAGTGTGCGAGAGAGAGATGGCGCACACAGGTAACAGTTCAATGCACCGGTCGAGTTCGCGGCCTCAATTGCTGGATCTCAGCAAAGCAGAAATTCAAGGAAACGTGGAAGAGAAGTATCCATCTATTTTGCTACCCAATCAGTCTCATGATATATCGTACCTCGCTCTTGACATTGGAGGTAGTTTAGATTCATATTTCGTGTTTCCGTTCCTTATTTAGAACTTGTTTTCGTTTTAGTTATATTTGATGTGAAGTGATAGATGGTGGTGGAAGCGTGATGATAGTGGTGGCTTAAGCCTTTCTTTTATTTGTCCACTGCTTACTATGTTTTATACTCAGTTTTGTAAATTATGTAAAACAATTATAATTTATGCTCAACTTTCTCTCTCAACTCAAACGTTTCCTGAGAGCTTTGCCACCTGTAATGATTTCAAGTTTGAATTCTAAAGTTTTGGAGCGAGAGCTTTGCCACCTGTAATGATTGTATCCAGTTCAAAGATGCTTGTTTCCGCTGTGGAGGATACCTATGATATCTTAAAAAAAACATTGAACGTAACCAGCTCTCTGCAATCTTTCATTGTGTTGTATCATCCTCTTACGAGGGGAAACAAATAATGAAAAAACGATTGAACCGTAGCAGTGGTAGATTCTCCCCCACTGATGTGCGACTCTTAAATTTCTTGTTAATTTCAAAGAAAAAGGTTGTTAGTATTTAAGGATGGCTGGATCTTATGGTTATTGAAATTTATGGGCAGGATCTCTTATAAAATTGGTGTACTTTTCAAGACACCAAGATCAATCAACCAATGATAAAAGGATGAGAAATGTGAAGAATAGACTGGGATTTCCCAGTAACAGGAGAAGCTATCCTATTCTTGGTGGAAGGCTTCATTTTGTGAAGTTTGAGACTCGGAAGATTAGCGAGTGCTTAGACTTCATTTCTTCAAAAAAGCTTCACTTCGGTGGTATTACTATCTTATTCAATTTTCTTCTTTTATGTTTTATCTGTCTCTTCTCTACCTGTAACTTTGTTGTGTCTTATGTGTTAGTTTATTTGCTTTCAGAACTTAATAGATTCAAGATTATTGATTTTTTCTGGTTTACAGGAGGGGAATCTCGTTATTCTGATGGCTCAACTGAATCAAATGCCATAATTAAGGTAACTTGGATTCTCTGACTATTTCTACATTTTCAGAAGCTGGGCTATTTTTTCTTGTGCTGGAGGGATATAGTAAATCTCCAAAACACTCGTTGTTTCATTTTGGCTTGTGCTTGCATGCACAACGGCTATAATCTATGTTTTGCTTATCACATTTGAAAGTAGTTATTGGGAAAATGATAATCAGCCTCCACCCTCCTCCCTTTTGTATAATGATGAACATCAAAGATGTTTCCTTTTGTTTCTGGTATTGCTTATAGCACTTGATTTTAAAGGAGCTGTTGTTATAATTGTGTAGTTCATTAGTGCTTGTTTGGTGTTATTGCAATTGGAATACTCCATTAATGGATTCATCTTGTGACAAAGGCTACTGGTGGTGGAGCACACAAATTTGCTGACCTCTTCAAAGAAAGACTTGGACTTGTTCTCGACAAAGAAGATGAAATGAGCTGTCTTGTGGCAGGAGCAAATTTCTTGCTGAAGGTGGATCCAACTCTTTAAATTACCTGTTTCTCTTGTAATTGTTTAAGAATGATCTTAAACAAATAATACAGATAGTGACAAGACCATCTTGTGAGTTGAAATGTATTTGCAGGTCAAGTCTATATGCATAATTTCCTTTCCTTGCATGATACTTATAATAAGGATAAGACCACTGCAACTAGGTACTCCTTATTTATTCTGATAAATAATCAAAGAAAAAGGGTTATCTTTTTTACATTTCTTTCTTTAGACAGTTTATAGTGCTTCCCCTTGTCTAAGAAGGTAGAAAGTCGATCAATTGCCAAGATTGGCATGCTATCACTTCCACCAGAGTGAGGGAAAACCTTATCTAAATTTTATTCAAACTCATTGATTCATTGTTTTATTGGTGAATTAGTTCAAGGAAAATAAGACTAGAGTTTAACTTTTCACTTAATTTATATAGCTATAGCTGACAACTCTATTTTCTATATTTGAGATCTATTTTTGCCCTTCTCTCTACTTATATTGAAGATTACTAATTAAATGCTGTATCACTTCTTAGTAGGCGATTCGTCATGAAGCTTTTACGCACATGGAGGGCCAGAAAGAGTTTGTTCAAATTGACCCTAATGATTTGTTTCCATATCTTCTAGTTAATATTGGATCTGGTGTTAGCATGATCAAGGTATATTTGTTTAGTTCCTCATTTTATTTAACTCTGATTTCTTTGGTGTGTTTTTTATCAAGACGAACTGGTGGTAATCCATTATCTTAATCCGACTAAACACAGGTTGATGGGGATGGAAAATTTGAGAGGATCAGTGGGACTAATGTTGGTGGTGGTACTTATTGGGGCTTGGGTAGGCTGTTAACAAAGTGTGAGAGGTCATTTTTCTGATGATTTTCCAGTTTTTTACCCTTTATCAACTTCTATATTTGAACTATTACAAAAGGGTTTATTAAAATGACTTCCAGCTTTGATGAATTACTTGAGCTGAGTCAGAAAGGAGATAATAGAAATACTGACATGCTTGTTGGGGACATTTATGGTGGCATGGACTATGCTAAGGTATATTTTTCAATTGATCATTGCCACATGATATTTATCCATGTAAAAGAAAAAATGGTCTAAATTTACTTAACTTCTGGATTGTATTGATATGAGTCATTTGATATTCTTTTTTTATCAATGACAACTCAGTATTTACTGTTATTAAATTACCCTAGATCGGCCTATCAGCTTCTACCATTGCTTCAAGTTTTGGCAAGGCTACCTCCGAAAAAAAGGGGCTTGAAGATTACAGACCTGAAGATATATCACTCTCTCTTTTGCGAATGATATCATACAATATTGCCCAAGTGAGCTTACAGTTGTAATAATTTTATCTTTTTAACAGCAATAAATCAAGCTGGAAAAGTGCATGCAATTTGTGATACATTTGGGCTCATGTTTTTACTGTTTCATTCAGCTTATTCATGTTTGTAACTGTGTTATTTTCTACTCTTGAGTACCTTTTGGAAATATTAGACGCACAGATAATATGCAATTCCGTGTATTCTTAATTGAATATTGTTAAATATCAATTTAAATAATGAAAACATGTATCTTTGACAGAATTTCTCCATAAAAGTGCTTAAAACATTTATATTTTGTTGTGAAATAGCTATTCATTTTATCTTAACAGATTTCATTAATTTTTTCAGAAACCGCAGATCTCTAATTTGGTTAAATTTTAAATGACAGCTTGCTGATTTTGAAATATGTTCTTTTCATTAGAAATATTTTCTAGAAAAATGTTCTTTTGATCCACATGCTACGAGAAAAGACATGAATAGGGACACTCACATATCTAATAACGAGGATGATGCATGACACTAGTTCTAGATCATGCTTTCTGGCATTATCAGGATATATCTGTTCTTCCATCGTTTAGCTCACGAATTGTGTTCTTTTTGTCTCTTCTTTGTAGATAGCCTACTTAAATGCATTGCGATTTGGGTTGAAGAGAATATTTTTTGGAGGATTTTTTATACGGGGTCATGCCTATACCATGGATGCTATTTCTTTTGCAATTCATTTCTGGTACATAAATTTTATAATGACATAATGTAACAAAATCATTTATATGTTTGCTCTTTTAATTGTTATATTTTGTCAAGATCTATATATTTGTCATTCAGGTCTAATGGAGCTGCACAAGCAATGTTTTTGCGACATGAAGGATTTCTGGGAGCATTAGGTGCATTTATGAGCTACGAAAAGCATGGTTTAGATGATCTCATGGTGCATCAATTAGTTGAAAGATTCCCAATGGGTGCTCCATATACGGGAGGCAATATTCATGGTCCCCCACTCAGGGATTTGAATGAGAAGGCAAGGGAGAAGAATTGGAAAACCTTAATGTTTGCTGATCATCTGTTTGAGAAAATGATCCAATTAAATGTGTTCTAACTTTTAGTTATGGTGTTAATTTTAAGCTAAATTAATAGGAATGAATTTTTTTGGCTATCAATCTTGTTACCATCAAGAATGTCCCAATATAGTGTTCGGACTCAGGTTTCTATTAAAGCAATAAAGAAATTAATAAAGTAAGTCCACTAGTGAGATTCTCTGAATAATTCGTCTTTTCAGAAAATGTGGAATCTACAAATTTGAATGACAATCCGTGGGAAGGAATCATATTCAATGGAATTGGAATATTTGTCTATCCACTAAAGACACTAAAATCTTTTTAAATATGGACAAAGGCATTAAATGTGAAAAAGAAAGGAGTGAAAAATTTGTTAACTGTGTCAACATCCTTGTCAGTTAGTAAATATTTATGATGATTTGAATTTGTGAAAAAAGAAACTTTTTTTTCTTTGCTTATATTTTAAATTTGATTATTGTTCTTATAAATCCCTAAAAATTTCTGGTCCTTGGCATTTAGAGGTGTGTGTCTTTTCCTTTGTCTTGTATTTTTGAAGTTTATCAGTTGCCTGTTCCATGACTCATTTTGAAGCTCTTGAATGAATGAATTAATAAACCAATAGGTGGTGAAAAACTTTGAATACTTGCCATTGCCAGCTTGATTGCATGATTTTGACTGAATTTAGAGGTCCTAGAAACTGATATGCCCATCCTGAGGCATTTTTTTTGTTATTTTTCTTATTTGTAGAAGCAGCTTAATCTGTTAGGAGATTTTATAATTTTAGCAATTCTAGTGCAGATTTCTTGGATGGAGAAATTTCTGCAGAAGGGAACTGAGATCACTGCCCCTGTCCCAATGACTCGTCCTGGAACCACTGGACTTGGGGGTTTTGAAGTTCCTTTGTCAAAAGGAAGTATTCTGCGGTCTGATGCTAGTGCTCTAAATGTTGGTGTTCTTCATCTAGTACCCACTTTAGAGGTGTTTCCATTATTAGCAGACCCGAAAATGTATGTATCATACTCAACACATTGGCTTTCTGTTATCAGTATTGTATTAGTTTATTTCTTAACATGACTTATATCTCCACAGGTATGAACCTAATACTATTGATCTCTCAGATCACAGTGAATTAGAGTGAGCACAATATTGTAATTTTTTTAGTTTCATTGCAAATCGAGGCTTCAGTTGTCTCAAGTGCCTGGTTTCTGTGGTTAATGCAAAATTTGTATCTGTGTAGGTATTGGTTCAAAATTTTGTCGGAAAACTTGCCTGATCTTATGGCCAAGGTAACAGTTCTGTCTTAAAACAACTAGACTTCTATCATCCTTTTTCTTTTCATACGTCGCAATGGTAGTAGACAGAATATCCTTGCACCTGATGAGGAAATCTATCCGTATAACTCTATGTTCTGCATATGAAAAAGTTAAAACGTATCCTTTTAACTGTACTGATACTAAATGAGTAATAATATTTTTTACACATGTCAATATATCATATAAAACTTACAAGAGAATAAAGAAAGAAAAATACAAAGCAAAGCATGAGATCGGGTTTCCTCTTTAAACAAACCGATGAACATAAGCATCAAGGCAAAATTTTACCAAGAAGCTTAGTCTCACCTAGGGGTGAAACGAACCTTAGCTATTTGCGAACTAATTGGGTCCGAGTCCGACTCGTGATTTACTTGTTTGTTTAGTTAAATAAAAAGCCTAAGCTTGAGATTATACTTGATTATTTAAGTTAACCGGACTCAAGTTTTAAACAGTTGACATCAAGAGCTTGTGAATAGCTCATTTATATAATTTTCATGAAAACAGTTTTATATATTCTTCTACTAATAATTTTTATTAAAAATAACTTATATTTATCATTTCTCTTTTTTTAGCTAAAATTAAACAAAAAAAAGATAATGTTAAAGTAAGAGGCAAAAATAATTAAATTATGCATGGGCCGAATAAACAGAGCTATATTTTACTTTTTTTAACAAGGCAACTCTAAGTTTTCACTTAAGCTTATTAATAAATAAGTCAAACTTGAACATCTAATCTTTTTCACAAGTCAAGTCCTAGTTTCAAGATCTCGAATTACTTGTATTTTTACATCCCTCTCAGTAGTCTCTTTTCATGTCTAACGTTGAAATCTCTCTTTAAAAAACCTGACAACCTTACCTTCGAAATTAGCATAGCAAAGAAGAAGAAAAAGATCCTGCTATCCCTTAAAAAAGGGAGCAATATAAGTCTTAAAATTTGAACTTGGCTTAATTCTCCCCAAAAGCTAGTTCATGAAGTGAGGTTTGTACCCTATACACACTCATACACATATATATACTCACACAAAATGTAACTGGACTTTGCTTTCTCCTCTCTAAGTAGTTTGGGTATGAAATAAATTATGACAAATGCTAGGATCCTTAAGGCACTGGTAAAAAAAAATAATAGAAATTTGTCATTGAAAAAAGGACATTTGTTGTATAAAAAAGATGAAACTACAAAAATATTCAATATCTGTTTTCCAGATAATTAGAAGCGCTTGTTAATGTGAAGTTAAGGCATTTAGTCAATGCCCTTAGGGCTTGTTAGCGTGACCCATAAACTACATATAATATAATATATATATATATATATATATATATATATATATATATATATATAATGCTCAAAGCTTATTGGATGACAAGACTAACAACAAACAACAGCAAAACCTTATCTCACCAGATAAGGCTGTTGCATGGATCATATGATGCTATTTGGCTTCGTCAAAAACCAAAGTTTTAGGAATATTACTTGGCATGAGATCTCTCTTGACCACTTCCTCCAAAGTTCTTTTTGATCTCCTTCTCTCCTATTCACAAGACTGAAAACTGTGTAATCCACTCTTCTTATTGGTGCTTCCTTTGGTCTTCTTTTTGTCTATTTAGCGACAGGAGCATTTGCCAAAAATGCCAAGGAGGCTTACATATATCTAATAGCTGGGCATATACAATGTATGACTATTAATCCGAGAATCAGTGAAACACTTAAAAACTGTTTAGTAATTATGATTTTATTAGTGTTAAATGTCATCACTTGAGCTTTGGCCTTCGCAGTGTTGTAGGTAGTATGGAGTGATTAGTGTAGTTGCTCTGGTACCAGTCTTGTGGAATGTGTTGTGCTTGTTGGTGGTTGGATAGAAACCCCTAACCTATTTGGTTGAATGATTGCTATATCCTTCCACTAATCCTCACAACATTTTTATAAAGAAAGTATTGAATAAAAACATAAACACATTTAACATCTTGAAGAGTTGAAAAATATTCAATATTCGATATATAACGTAAGTATAATTCAATCTATTAATCCACTAACCATCCGACTGTAATCTTACCAGACCTCCAAATATAGAACAAAAACCAATGGATTAGTTGGACTGGATTACTATTTGTTATTAGATGGATAGTGAACTATCCAACATTCTTTTCTAATTCATAGGGTCCAGTAGTCCAAAGTTCATTGGTTGAGCATAAGTCTCCATCCAAGGAACAAATCTTCCACATTGTTTGATACAAAATTGTGAATAAATATTGAACTTTATTTTATAAAAATATTTTTTTTGGAAGGAATATGATATAATATAATTTAAATGGGTGGATTGGATTTCCATCTATAAAAAATGGTTAATGAATGAGTTGGATAGTTTCTTATTAGACAAGTTACGGATGAACTGAACTTTTTAATGGATTATGGATGATGGTTTATTTTTAACGCATCCAATATAATTCGATTTGATTACGCTCAATCCATACATTTGATATCCTTACTAAAATATGTTAGGCCGTAGCTAGTGAAGGTGGGACTGATGATGCCAAAAGAAGGGGTGATGCTTTTGCACGTGCATTTTCTGCCCACCTGACTAGGTAACATTGACATGATGTTGCTGTTTTCGTGGCTTCCTTCCTATTGTTACTATTTAATAATTTTATGGTTGATCAATTGCATTAGTTTTAATTTCTTGTAAAAACCATTTATTTGATCCTTGTTGCGGAATCAATTTGATTAGTTTTAACTTAAAAGGATTTTAGTGAGTGAAGCTTTCCACCAATGTAATTGATGGTTTTTCAGAAACTCATCAAGAAAAAAGTATATTAAAATCAACTTTGGTTGCCGAACTCCCTGACTCTGCTGTTGGTCTTTCCCTATCTTAACCCTCCACCAACACTTCTCTAATGAAAGCCTGTGAACAAAAAGACCTGGTTGAGTATAAAATGATAATTTAAGGAAATGACATTTTTAATGCATAACGTGCTATTTGGTTCTTGATGGCTATCATTTACCTTTTTCCCGATGATGACAAATTGAGTTTTGACTTTCATGTTTATACTACCTCTGACATTCTAAGCATGGTCAGATTAGTATGTTTTATAGTGAATTGTTTATTCATATGATCAGCTATGTGATTGTTTTCATCTATGCTCCATTACTCTCTCTTACTATGAATAACTTATTTTTCTGTCACTTTTCCAGGCCTGATAAGTTTACTGGTCTCTGACCCTCTTATTCTTGTAGATTATGGCATATCTGGAATAAAAGCATTAAATTTCAGTTATATGTGGATGCATTTTTGCACCATATTTGTCAACATAACAAACATTGAGATCAATAAGTATTTAAAACTATTAACTTTGGTTGGCAATACACTTCTAACTGATTAACTTACACAAAAACTGAATAGGTTAAGGGAGGAACCTGCTGCATACGGCAAGTTAGGCCTGGCCAGACTACTGGAAATGAGGGAAGAGTGCCTGAGGGAATTCCATTTTTTTGATGCTTATATAAGTATAAAGCAGAGGTAATTATATTTGAAAAATCCTATAAATACACTCTCTGGCATGTTCCTTTCCAACACATTTTTATTATTTAACGAAATGCAAGTAGTTTCTATGAAATAAGGAGTGGATCTTGCTTCATTTAGTGTACTTACGTTACATATATTTCATCCAATAATGGTTTGTTGGAAAGTGCGTTGTGGAAAGGGTTTACTTATTTTTCTCATTTATCTTCGTTGAACCATGTGGATGAGATCTTTACTTGGATTCTAGATGTAAGTGTCTGTCAGCTAGTTGTTTGACATGATGCAATGCATTAGAATTATTCTGGCTCACTGAATTTTATGTAGAATGCATGTTCCACTGTTATCAAATGGTTATATAAGGAGATGTTGTTGAATTAACTTCTTCAGTATAATTAGAAAAAAAAGGGAAGGATTGAGCTCTTGGCTCTTCTTTCCGGTCTACACTTTATTTTCTGTTTCTTACTCATTCTTTGGGAGAGGTCTCTTGACAAATCCACCTGAAAATCCCAATCTCCTTCAGAGGTCAAATTGTGAACTTTGGATTTTGGTACTGCTTGGACTCAATATGAATATGTTGGAAATATTTTATGTAATAAAAATATAGAAACAGTGGAACTTGCTGAGAAGAATACTGAGATTTAAAATGAAGGAAATACTCAGTCAAATTAATAAATGAGAATACTTATGTGTGTAACCAATTTGAAATCACTAAGATATCTAACCTACCGTTATATTTACTTGAAATTTAGACTAACTATCTGAAACAAATAATCTTCAACAATACCAAAATCACTATCTGAAACTTATTTAAAATTCAAGTAAAGGAAACTCCCATAACTGTACATTCCTTTTTGAACTTTGCCATGGAAATTCCGAGTTTGAACTCTCAAACTTGATATCATAAATGTTTTAGTACCAAGTTGCCAATAAAGATTTTGACTTAAATTATTGTCATCATATAATTTAATTTAACTCCTGTCTTTAAAGACCATCTGCCAAGATTTTTCATCTCAAATATATCTAGCATGAACTTTAATGATGTCAAGTTTATGTGACACAATCTTTCATCAATTTTGTCCATAGTCATGATCTTCAATTATATCCAAATGCACATAAAAACCATTTCCAACTCCATGTTCGTCATTGATAAAACAATGCTTTCCTTTGAAAGAGACTTCAAATTCACTTCTAACCATTGTGCCACACTAAGGATTTTTTTTTCCAGTTTTGGAATGTAGAGAACATTTGTGACAATTATCAGATAATTCTTGGTTGATATAAAAGTTATTCTTTTTCCTTTGGCTTGCACAAATTTGCCATTTCCCAACTGACTGTTGGTTGAACTGACTTGTCAATGGAGGAAAAAAAAACATTTTGTCATGTGATTAGTGCAGGTCAAATAAGCCAAATATTCAATCCATGCGAGCTGAGTTCTTTTGATGCCACAAATAAATACTCATCATTGTTATTTTTTTCAATCAATCTTTCCTGTCATATGTTCTATTACTCAGGTTGTTTTTTCTTCAAGTTGCAATACTTTTTCATTATGACCAAGTTTTTTTTGCAAAAGTTAGTGAAAAAAGGTTTATCTTTGTACAAGCATTCTTCTTCCCTATGATTAGTTTTTGGCGATGAAAACAAATAAAAAAACTTTCCTTTTTATAGAAGAATCTTCAATTTTCCCTTTGTTGCTGGATGATTGTGTTAAACACCTGCCATTATATTTCGCTCGAAAGGTTCTTTCAATCATTTTACCAGTTCTCATTGAGACCCTTTTGCTTTTTTGCATGACATTTGTCTGTTAGCTTTGTAATTGTTAGAGCTTACAAATCACTAGTTTGTAAAATAAAAATATCTAACCTACCAGAGATTAAAGATGAAGGAAAATAATAATTCAGATATATGAGAATGCAAGCGTAGGCTTATAACAATTTGAAATCCCTAAAATATCTAACCTATCATTGGATTTACTTGAAATTTAAACTAACTGAAACAAATCATAGAAGATAAAATGTTCAACAATAAAAATATCAGTGTAAAACTTATTTAAAATTAGAAATTCAAGAAAATGAAACTCTAACAGAATATTATCAGGGGCATCCCCATCTAAAAATCCGAATATTCTAAACATCGTAAAAGCATTTGGAAATCAAAATATGCTCTTTTGGGTTGATCCTGGGGATCTCACTATCCTGCTTTCGTTGCATATCCTTATTTTCTTAATTGAAAGATTTTTCCTCTTTGGAACTTGTTTATAATTTGGTTTATTTTAATTTTGGCAAAAAAGTTGTTTAGATGTATTGTGTTTCATTACCAAAACCCTGATTGGACCCATTTTGACTAGAGTCGACAGGAAAACCTTGATTTTTTTTCTTTTGTTTGTAGTTTATACGGATGGATATGCAAAGGATTTAATTCAAGATAAAAACCAAAGTGTCTTTTGATTTATATATCTAATCGCACATTGCTGCATTGTAAAAGATACAAGCTTTAGGCTTACAAATCAAATCTAAAATAAAAGAAGAGGACTTCCCTGCTATCAATGTTAACATAGTTAACGTTATCATTAGACCTACATTATCCTCATAACGTCCTTATTCTTGATCACTTAAATTTGTTATTTTTATATCTATGATAGGGAAAATGAGGCATCAATTGCAGTCTTACCTGATTTGTTGATGGAGCTTGATAGTCTGGATGAGGTATGCCTTACTAATACTACAATCCTCGGAATAAAAATTGGTGGTAGGAGTCAATATTTGTTCTTTCTAGTGTAGTGGATGATATATGCAACTAACATACATTTTCACGTGAGTGGACGTGACAATGTACCTGAATCAATAGTCGTAGGCCCCTAAGTCACCCTTTTTTCTCATAAATCATGTTGGTTGAAAGTCTTATTTGTTTCAGGAAACAAGACTACTTACTCTAATTGAAGGTGTTCTTGCTGCAAACATTTTTGATTGGGGATCTCGTGCATGTGTGGATCTCTATAATAAAGGAACTATTATTGAAATTTACAGAATGAGTCGCAACAAAATGCAGAGACCCTGCCGAGTAGGTTTTGTTCAACATATTCATGATGAGGGTATTTGATTTCTTATTTATTATCATGATTGATTGTTGAATATTAAGCTAATTGTTTTCCATCTAGGTGGATGACTTTGATGTCTTTAAGGAGAGAATATTAGGAACTGGGAACAAGAAACCACCACCACATAGAAGAGCTTTACTTTTTGTGGATAATTCAGGTGCTGACATTGTTCTTGGGATGCTTCCCCTGGCACGAGAACTCCTCCGTCGTGGTACTGAAGTGAGTTTTTATTGGAGAAAATTTGAATTTGTATAATGGAATGGATTTTCACGCAGGAAATGAACTCATCTGAATTTTAACTACTCATGAACCATGAATTTAATAGTGGTGTCTTGATTTAGTATAAATGTGAAAGAATTACGTTTGTTCTCTAGGTAGACAATTAAACAGGGGTAATGCAATAATGAATCAAATCAATATTCATATAATTGGTCCTATCCTATGCCTATGAGTGTGTATTTCGAATATATAATGGGTGAGTGCAGGTGGTCCTGGTTGCAAATTCCCTTCCTGCTTTGAATGATGTGACTGCAATGGAGCTTCCTGACATTGTTGCTGAGGCTGCCAAGGTTTGTGTATTTTCATGAACTTCAACCTGTTCGTCTCTGTAATATTTGTGACGTTGGAGCATTCCCTTGTAAGATTTATATGAATGTCTTTACCATTAATTAGTTACCACTTTCTTTTTTTTCTTTTTAATGTTTTCCAGGTAAAATTTCATGCTCACTAAATTCCTAGCATATAAATCTCTATGAACACAAATTTGGCATGCAATGAAGTTATGTAAAGCACAGTTTTCCGACGAAGGGGCATTTTATGTAAACATCTGTGTTTGTAGCACTGCCATATTTTAGTTGACTAATTTTTTTCTTCTTCACTTCGTGATCTTCCCTTTAATTTTTGTGTTCTTTAATCCAAATAAACAGTTGTATAAATTTATAAAATGCAATTTGTTTTCTTGTCTTGTAGATTTTCCCTTACAAGTTAAATGATCAAGTAGGCAAGCATTTACGTGATTTTAACAACAATGGTTATAACTTATAGAACATTTTTTCAGTGTCAACTCATGTGTTTCTCTTTCAGCATCATTGGTAAAAGAAAGTATTTGCTGTGGTACCTTATTAAGTGTTAATGGAAGATTCTGATATCATTGAACTAATTGTTTTTGTCAATTTCTTTACTTCACCTCAGCCGCAGTATCTGTGATGATCATGAATTAGTTAAAACATTGAACTAATTCTTCTATCTTACAGCACTGTGACATTCTTAGGCGAGCTGCTGAATCTGGTGGCTTGCTTGTTGATGCAATGAATACTACCTTGGACAGTCCTAGAGAAAATTCGTCTTCCGTTCCCTTGATGGTTGTTGAGAATGGATGTGGTAGCCCTTGTATAGACTTTAGGCAGGTCAGCTCTGAGCTGGCTGCTGCTGCAAAAGATGCCGATTTGGTGGGGAGAACAATTCTGTTTATCTAATAACATTAATATGGATGTAATGAAATCATGATGCATATTATTATAATTGAGCTTTCTCTCTTGAACAGATAATTTTGGAAGGGATGGGTAGAGCTCTTCATACCAATCTGAATGCCCGGTTTAAGTGTGATGCTTTGAAGGTAAGCTCGTGTAGCTTATACTTACTGTCAGTCAGCTGAATTTCAATTTGGCATTTTTATCTGTGTTTCATGGTATAGTTACTTAGTTAACTCTAATTCTTCTCTAGGATTTCTTGTTCTCTTATCCATGACCATGTTGAAAACTTATCTGCTTTGGTTGTTGCGTGAATTCCTGAACTCATTAGGATTCATTAAATGCAAAGTCTTTATCACGCTGCCATATCTGTGATTATGCATATACTGTCAGTCTTCTCATACTCGCATTTTTTAGTTCTTTTTTTTTGTGCATCCGCCTCTGAACAATACTTAATCCAATCATCATAGTTTATAGGCAACCTTATTGCAGATTCATATCTTCAGATTTATGACATTTTAATGGGTTCTTCTTTCATTGCTATGACATTCATAACTTCTGTATTAGAGTCGCGAATGTGCTATTTAATTTCCAACTATTGTACGTCAATATGAATGTGAAACTGCACCATTTAATTACTTTATACTTTTAATGAAGCCTATTACTGTCCCTTATTCTGTTAATAAGATGGATTTACGTCTAAGGGGCTATTTTGACACATTTCTTTCCCTCTCCCTTTTTCTTATTTATGGTAGCTTGCAATGGTGAAAAATCAGAGATTTGCTGAAAAGCTGATTAAAGGGAACATATACGACTGTATTTGCAAATACGAGCCGGCTAACTGAAAGCTTCTATATCATACGAGCTCCTAGTCCAATGTGTCAATAGCATCCATCCTTGGAGGGGATCTAGAATAATCTTCTGGGAGCAGAATTGTTTGCCATATGTGCTTTTTATAACCAACAATCATCACTATCTTTATTTTGGTTCAATGGGAAAACAAGACTTCAAACCTTTCATCCCAGGAATTTAAATGATTAAGATCGCCTTTGAATGTGTTTTTTATAACCAGAAATTATTCTTCTCTTTAATTTGGTTCAATGGGTAAACAAGACTGGAAATCTTTTTATGTAAAAAATTATTAAGAGTGCCTTTGAAGGAAGGATTTCTTTACCTTAAGCTATTTTATTTTTATTCTATAAAATTTGAATTTCATTGTGCTAAAGAAGATGCGAAATTTTAGTATGCTCAGTAATGCAGTGAAACTCAGATTAAAAAAATGGAGCAACTAGTTCGATTAAAGTTTCGTAAATCATGTACCCGATTTGTTCCATCTATATGTAGTAAGTAGATTAGAAGAGTAAGATTGAGTGAAAACTGGCTGAAGGTACATAAAAATTACGAAACTTGGTAAAAATTAATGGTTTGTGTATGCTCATTATTCGTAAAAATCTGGCTTACTTGCGTTTTTCTGTTTCTTTTCTTATCTATTTCTATGTTATAAATTATAATATTTAGATAGTAAGAATTTCATTCCTTTTTTTTTTTGCCTCTTGTTTGTATAGAACACAGAAAGTAGTTTTGTTTCATGGATTTTAATTATATTTCCGGTAAGTATATTCTTAAGATTACTGTAATTGGGAAAATCATCCCATCAAAGATGTTTAGTAAATATATGTATTTTCAAAAGTTATTTTAACTTAAATAAAATATTACAAAGATGGTATACTAAGATGAAAGTGAAAAGGTGGGAGTTATAACTTTGTGGATGGAAGAGGTTGCGAATTTAACTCCTTTACTAATTATTTGGTAAGTTTGAAAGAAAAGATGAATGAGGTTTAAATTCCTCTACTAACAAACTACTATCAACTAACATTTCCTCCTTATCTTTACACGATATCTCCACAAATTAGCCAATTTTCTGAGTCATGACTATTTCAAATTATTAACCTTCTAAAACATATATCACTATCAATATATAAAATTGTTATAGTTTAAAACTATGGTTTCGGTATTTAAAGATCTTTATTTAATTTTAATTTTAATTAATATGATTTACGTAGTAGAAAAAAATTATTTATTTATTAGGCCTTTGAATAATATGAAATATAAACATTTTTTTTTGGAAATTTTTCTAGTGCAAGACCGACAAAAAAATACAAACAATTGCTGTTGACTGAATTTATATCTTTCATTTTCAATGCGTCTTAATTTTGTTCACTTTATTTGTAAGATCTAATAATATTTTATTAATAGGTTTTAAAATAAATTAAGAAAATTGATTATTTGACACACCTAAATTTTTTACATTCATTTGACACTATCCTTCCTTACTTTTTACTCTTTTTTTTCTTGAAAAAATACAAAAATTTACACTTTTATAACTAATTTACCCTGTATTCTGTGTCAAATGAATGTAAAAGTTTGTCATGACACCGTTGCTCTTAAATTAATTATAACGTTTATAAATAGCAGTTAAACCTTAAATGAAAAGTTCTGGCATTTGTTGCTAGATTAAGATTATAAGACTTTTGAACTTGATGTGTAAGTTTTTGTTAGTGTAAGAGTGGGCTTTTGAAGGCTTATCTATGTTGAAAAGTTGATAGAAGGCTGTGAAGGGATTCTTTGAATAAAACAGAACACACATGTAGTGCAGGTAAGGCAAGTTAATAATCCAATATTTGCATTTATTGTAGTTTTGTAGAAGAATATGTTGTATGTTTGTGGAATGGAATATAGAATAGAGCACTATACTTGTGTCCGACAAACATATTCATCTCACACGGATAAATAATCATATTTTGATTATAGTTATATTATTTTTTTAATTTAAAATCATAATTATATTATTATATTATTAAAAATCGTCTCAAATGAATGTTTTATTAAGCCGTATAAAACTAACATTTTCCTATAAAATATGATAAACGAAGATGTTGATGATTGAAAAATATGTTTTTAGATGGTACGTTACACCGGTTTATTTAAATAAACTAATAAATAAGTTGTTATAGGGATGAATAGTAGTGGATCACTAATAAATTTATATTTAGAAAATTTAAATCATATATAATTTATTTACATATAAATATATGTAATATTATCATATAGAAAAACTAGTTTGTCAAGCTTAATGAACTTCTTAGGTTCTATTTTTTATTTTTAAAAGTAACACTTTTTAAAGCACATGCCACCATTACATTGACTAAAAACTTAGAAACTTTTTGTAAAGAAAAAACTTATCAGCTGATTTGGTATTCCCAGAGTTATAATCAAATAATGGAATATAATTTTTTACGTTTAATTAATATCGTCAGCTAATTAAAATTTCTTAACAATTAAGTTAAATTCATTAAATATGAACGGAATTCATTCTCTGGACAATTCCGCCCTAGAAATTTTGAGGTTTCTAACGTTACAAGGAGTCAGCACAAGAATAGTTAAGGACACGTAACGAAGCCTACAAACATATAAATAAATATAATATAGCACTACTGCACAGTTTCTTCAACATGAAAAGAACTACTACCATATCATCCTCGATGTTACAACAAATCCTAAAGCTATCAGAGAGCTTCTGCGCACACAAAGACAAGAAGAATCTAAAGCTATTAATGCACCAAAGCAGTCCATTTTGACACTGAAGCTTCCCTGTTCACACTCTTTTTGGCAGAAAGAAACACTACCATAGATACATAGCAAAAAGCTTATGAGCAATAATTATAATATAATAAATTATATAGGATAGGAACCAGATTAATTAGCCCAGTAAGCATATTTCCCAAGACTGGAGAGAGGTTATCACCACCTTTGATCATATATCTCTGCATGATGCATGAGAAGAGAGATTAATTATTAGCTCTAGACCAAAGGGTTTGTTGTGGAAGATCCATAGCCACTCCATGATCCTGAACCATTGAGATATCCCAATGACACTTTTTCAGCCTCAGAGCAAGCCTGATCTTGCCATTCAAGGGACAGCAACTTAGGGTTTGGCTTCACATCAACTGAACCGTTAAGGATGTTATGACCTCCATCATAGGGCAACATAAGTCTCTGGCAAGAGTCCATTATATAACTTCCAACATTGCTAATGCCTCCATCAAGGGACATGCTCCCAAATGCTGCACTAGAAAGACCTTGATAATTCAATGGCAATCCATTGTAGCCACTCATATCACCAAGCCCAACACCACCACCACCCACACTCATATCACTATTTTCAAGAACATCCAAACTCCTAGTTGAACCCCTAATCATATTCATACCATCCAACCCGCTTTCCATGAAGTCAATATGCCCAGGGTTCTCTAGTATGCCCATGCTATACTTACTATCCATGAAATTAGGGTTTCCCAGTACCCCAGCATTAGTCCCAAGTATATTGTTTAGGTGGGAAAACTGCACATCCAAGAAGGAATGTTGAAGATCTTTGTGATTATGAATATAAGAGGGTCCTGCAGGTTGTGTTTGGTTTTGATTAATAGCTGGTTGGTGGTCATTGTGTTTCTTAGTTGAAACTTTCTTGTTCTTTCTGCAACCACCTCCAACAGGAATGTTCCTGAGAGTGCCTCCTTTGGTCCAGTACCTTCTACATGTCTTGCAGAAATACCTGGGCTGAGAGAGACTGTAGTTGTTGTAGTAGCAGAATTTGGTGTGTGTTGATTCACACCTAGGGCACTTGAGGGCTTGCTCTTGTGAGGGTCTTAGCCTCCTCTCTGTCATCGGTCTCGAGCATGGAAGCATGTCGGCAGATGGTGAAGAAGAATCCACCCCACACTCCTCGTGAATTGTGCCCTGACATTTTATACAAAGCAAACAATAATTAATGAATAGGAAAATGTGCTGCGTACTGTCAATTTTGTCTTATTTTGGATTCAGACATTCTCTTTATTCTTCTGCTAATTCTCACTCTTCTTTCTTTCCTTGTCCGTTTCCAACTCCCCCATTCACTTTCGTGCAGCAAACCATTTTAATTTAAACAGATAATTGCATAGTGCAACTTGACATATATATACATACATATGCTGCTACTAGCTTCTTGGTTAACATTTTACAATTCTAACTATACATCTTGATCAACTAAAAGCTCAAAACTCTCTGAAGACTTAATATAAATAACAAGTACTACTAGAGCAGGAATGCCAAGTTATAATGACTACTCATTAATTCGCACAGAAAGTACACACACACACACATATATATATATATATCAGTATGACAATATGGTTCTCGGGAGTTTTGAAAAGTAGAAGCAAACATATTCCTTTCATAGATATACTCCTGCATACCTGCAGCCATTGATCTGATGAATTCATGCAGACATGGAGAGAGGAAAAACCCATTTACAAGAAAAATCCAGGAGCTGGGAGAAATGGAAACTTGTGTACTGATGAACAAAGTTTGTTACTATCTTAATAAGTGCCCTTGTTAGCAGTAGTGTATGATGAGCTTGGAACAGCGAAAGAAAAGTGTAGTTGAAGAACTGAGGAAGGCAGTGTCGTCCGATGAGTTTCGTGGTATAGTGTGATTGTGTTGTGCGACAATGTGAGTGTTAGTTGGGAAGTGACAGTGAATAAGAAGGAAGAAAAAGGTGAGAGGAATGAGTTGCGGTGAGATATTGTACTTTATAGAGAGAGGGTGTGAGTGATAAGTTCCCGTCGGTGACAAAAAATAGTGGGCCCTTATAACATGTGGGGCCACTGCTTAGGTCAGCTTGACCAGATAAATATTGAGTGTGACAGTGACAGTTAGTGGTTGGTATGGAATGAGATAGGCATTAAGCAAAGTGTAGCCGTTGGAGAGGTAACTGTGAGAGGTAGAGAAGACAGACACAAACATACTTGGCACTACAGAGATGTCTGAATGAAGTGACAGAAGCTAGGTGAGAATATTTGGGTCCTCGATAAAGAACACATACCGAAAGAGCACTCTACTTGTGGACCCCAAAAGCACTGGACCCTCTCTCCCTCCTCCCACAAGCAAGGCATATATTCCTACATTCTCCCTCCTTAATGTTTTTCATCTTTTTTTCCCTCCATTTCATGCTCTTCCTACCTACTTATTTATTGCCTAAATTATAATCATGGTTCTCTTAGCTTTTCATTTCAACTTCTGTGTTTCTCTCTTCATGATTTTGATCTTCTGAGCAAAAGAAATGTTGTCTAACCATTACTTTCATGCTTTTTTTGTTTGATTGTACGTATTCATTTAAGGTATCTTCCAAAAAGTAGTTCAAACATGAAAATACAAGAAATGAAATATGCAGAGTTTGATGATTAGAGCAAAATTGCAGACTTTAGTAGAACTAAAATTTCAAATGAATAATTAAGCAAGATCCTTTTCAATTTTAGTACTGATTAATTAATATATCAGCATTCTACAAGCCTGTTTGTGATTTGAAGTAGGAGAATAGAAAATGTTCCTAACTCGCTTTTTCTGTTATGTAATAGAATTTTGAAATAATGAAACAATATGTTATTTTAGTTCTCGCCATGAGTGTAATGTCATTCAATTGATAGCGATATTGTTGGACTGGGGAAGTTTTGGGGAATAAACTGACAAACTTGTATGTGAAGGGTGACAGCTGAAAGAAGGAGAAAGGTATAGTACTGTGGGAGTTTATGATATCCACTTATGGCATTGGTGTGAGTGAGGAACAAAATCCAACCTAATCTACAGGAACCAAACCCCAAGTACACACTCTGTGTCAGGTGAATAAAGTGAGAGTGAGTCCACGTTACCCTCCTACACCTCACCTCAGAGCGTTCTTCTTCTTGTTTTGTTGATGCATGAGTGAGTGAGTGAGTATTTGTGTTTGTTGTGGATCAATATATTATATCTTTCAATCATCTATGAAGTACAAAGATAGATGAATGGATTACTACTGTTTCAATCATCAGCATGATATCATTGCTCCTTGATCAGTGTGTATTATAGGTCTTGTTTCTTTATTTGCTTTTGTCTTGTGGAATGTCCAAAAAAACTTTCTAGTTTTCAGCTACTGATCACACCAATGATCATTAGGGTTAAACAGTTAATCATTAAGTATTTAATTAATTTTTATGTGTTGAAGTTTATGTGCATAAAATTTATTGAAGATTTGACAAAGTCCATATATTATCATTGACAAATCTCAAATTAATCTCATTAACCAACGTCTTAGATTGAGCGTTTACAACTTTATCTGTTTGATTTATGCCAGTCATTGAACTAAAAACGTATGATTAAAATTTTGAATAGGGTAAGTATGAAAAGGTTGATTAAGGATCCAAATTACCAAGCATATACGCATGCAAGCCTTGAATCTTAATGTAAAATTTTTAAAAAAATGTGTTATATTTGTTTGGAAAACAAAAAAATTAAGAAAGGTGCATTAGGATACGTATTCCTTATTTTATTATCTTAAAAATTGTAAAGAAAAAGATATAGTGGTAGTTGATTAAAATACAAAATTTTGTTTAGTTTTAATTTTTAATAAATTTAACCGATAATAAATACTCATAATACCATTACTCAACACCCAATATCATAATATCATATATTCTGGCCAACAGTTACAGCAGTTAAAGAGACAAAATTTGTATAAGTATTCTCTGGACTTATCAGGAAGAAAAGTGTTTTTGTTTTCCTCTTTTGTCATGAAAAATATTTCAGTCGATCATGACATGTCCCCATGTAAAGGTGGGAAAGGTCCCTATACGTACATTATTTAATCACATTAAAAAAAACGTTTTAGAGTAGCTTCCAATGCAACGAGATCTTATAAAATTTTAAAGTTTATAACTATACATTTATATTTTAATTTCGTATCAGTTAAAATATAATCTAATTACAGAGTTAAATACTTTTTATTCTTAAAATTCAATTATTAAATTCAAAATTTTATATGCGATAATAATATGTTTTTATTATAAGACTTGGGTTTTAATTAAAAATTATGAGTAAGTATTAGAGATGCTTTGGCTTTCTACCAGATGCACACATGATTAACCATACTTTTCAGATATGGGAAAACTTAAAAACTGCCAAGAGCCTTCAATCTCAAGCTATCTATATCTTTATGCTGCAATTGTATATTTTGCTTTATTTCTTCTTATGCTTCTTTTTCACTTTCCTTCTTTTACTAAAAAATGAGTGACATTTCTGAAAGACCGACTCGATCTCTCCTCAATTTAAAAGCTGAAGTTCTTCTCAAAAATATTTAAAGCTCAAATTTTTTTAGGGTTGTTTTTTCCTTCCAAAATTTTGTATCTTTTTTTCCTATTTGATACTCCAATTTATCTTATAATATTTCACCCCCTTTTTTTGTTAACAATAAGTATATATAGTAATTACTAGAGTATATATATGTAAAACATATACCTCCTTTTCTATCATAGTCTAAATTTCGAAACATAGATTTGCTCCATCATAGCCTGGTTTACAGTAGTAATGATTTCTTATGTTTTCTTTTAACAAACATAGACCAATGATAGGTTAACAAATCCCATCGCCATAATTTTCTCACTGATTATGATACAATACTTTGATTTTTATTTTGAAACACTTAGATCCCACAGTGCGTTTACCTTAAAACTTTATGAGAAGTTTGATTCTATACATCATTATGACGATGATTAACCTTCGAAAACGGCTAATAAGGTGTGTGTGGTCCGACCAAGATTTTGGTCAAAAATTGGAACACTCATGATCCCTCGTAATGGGTGCAGTCAATTTGGAATTGTGTGGGTCAAATTAATCCAAAGGGTTAGCATCAGCCCCACCACCATGAACCTCCTTTTCAATACATCCAAAGTTTTCCTTCAGAATTGAACAGCTACAGCAAATGCAAATGCAAATACAAACAAAACCGAAATGGAAAAGCCCCAGCAACCTTTTATAGCACCACATACACCTACCAAATAGCTCCCGATCCCACACCCAATTATTTGAAACATTATTTTGAGTTTGAATTTCAAAGGGCAATTGAAATTATATATAATTTTTGTTATGCAGATAGAGAGATGAGGTATATCTGGGTTGTTTTAGGTGATGAAAGGAAGTAGATTTGATGAGTGTACGTTATGAGGATATTTTATGTGATATGATGTGCGCATGCGCGACAGTGGGAAGTGCGGCGCAGTGGAATGAGTAAAGAAAAGAAAAGATAATTAGTGTGAGATAAAATGGTGAGTTGTTTTATGTAGATGGAGGAATCTATGGGGCAGATGAGAGGATCTTTATCCAGCAGAGGACTATATTTTATAAAATGTTTCATGTTCGTTTCATTTGTTTGTAGGTAGCCATAGAGGTACCTCAGCCAAGCCAACCATGAATAATCATTAGTGTTTTGTTTCTGTTATTTTTCTGACAGATTTGAGCTTTAAGGACCCACCTTTTTTTACAAGTTTCACACACACAAACACTATATTTCTTCATCAAAATAGTTTCCCGCGTTTCTCATCGTCTTCTGATGTCAGGTGCAACCCAAAATGGAAGCAGAGAAACTAAGAAAGGAAACAAAAAATAACATGGAATTCTTTAGTATTGGGCAAAACAATATGGGTATAGTAGTATATCATATAGTAAAAATAATAGTCACTCCTAGTTTTTCTTTCTTTATTTTCATTTACCGGAAGAACAACCTTCTTACATGTATACTTCTTTTCATGTCATGCATTCTTCCTAGCAATGGAGGGATAATGAGATATATTTTCATTTTGCTCACCATCGGTTTACTCGTGTTAAGTGAACCCAACAATGTGTGGTGGTGAGAAGAAAGTAAAGAAGAAAAAATAGTGTGGTTTTTTTATTAAGACCTAGCTATAGGGAAAAGAAAAAGCATTTTCAAAAATAAAACTTTTTTTTTCTTTTCACTTTCCTTCATCAGTTTAAATTTATCTTTTCTTATTAAATTTAGTGTTCAAAATATATTGGTGTATTGCATTACTGAAAAATATATATAAAAAATTACAACATAATTTTTTTTAAAAATATTATCCATGAAAATGAACATACGTGTCAAGTCAAACTGAACTCTTTGAAACTTCAACATAATATGTAAAAGAATTTATAACTCAATTTTGACTCATTTATTTAATTGATTCAGTTAACTTCTCAATTCATTTATAACTTTAGTTAACTTTTGGTTTCAACTAAAATAATTAATTAAATAGTTATAAGTTTTAATATTTTGGTTATGTTAATGTTTCAAAGTGTATATTACTCATTTTTATTACATAATTTTATTAAAATAAATAAAGAAATACCAAGATATATAAAAGAATCATATTAAATTTATGATAAAATTACATTTTGCGAAATATAGAAAAATTATATTTATTTAAAAAATAAAAAAAAAAAATTATAGTAAAACATTAAAGTAATATTTTCTATGAATAAAAGTTAAATTAACTAATTTATCATTATAATGATTTTTTTTTAAAATGTACATTTTTATAAAAGTTAAAATACTGACGTCATGACCTTCCAGGACTCCAATGAATCACTCAGTAATATTTAAGAAACCATGATAAATTAACGTAGAATACTTCTCAACAAAAGCTTATGTGAATTCTAATATTCTATTTTTTAACTTCTTACAAAAATTAATATTCATTAAATAAAGTAATTTTTTAAGAAATATTTCGTTATCATAGTCTCTAGTAACAAAATATTAATTACATTTAAACAATGTGAAAATACAAGATCATTCGCATCACATAATTAACAAGAACATCTAATTATTAAGACTCACTGAAAGATCTTAAAATTTTAAAACCTCAATAGACCACACAAACTTAATAAAAGCTCAATTAAAAATTTCTAAATTTATCATGATCTTAAAGCATAATTAAGTCAATTTACAATTCAATAAATAAAAGCTCTACTTGGTGTGGGCCTATTTTTGTTATCGGTCCAACCGAAGCTAAGAGTGGGAAAAGTGGCGTGCAAGTAAAATGGGTTAACATAATTTTTGTCAAAGTTGATCTGAGTAGCCGACAAAAACTATGACCTGCTAGTTTTGGGTCCCGTATTAAAACATCATTGGGCCAACTACATAAAAATCCAAGTTCACACTCAAACTGCTTTACATGTTCTGTTTCAATAGATTTGGGACATCCAGTATGGGCGTTCTTCTCATTCCTCAACTTTTAGGTGAAGATAGAAATTCTTTAAACAAGTTTAACAAATATAAAAGATTATCACATAGCTTAGGTTCCATTCAAATCCCAATAACTCAACATAAGAACAGGGTAAGAGATACGTATTTTCTTCAAAGCATACGTGTTTGAATCTTTAACAGAGAACTAGAATTCAACGAAATAAATGTTGAGTTGTTGAAATTCACCATATAGGAAAGAAAGAGCTTCAGCTTCACCCTACTCGTGTACATTTCTTAGTGATCAACCTTCACGTCATTAATACTCTACATTTCACTTTCGATCGTAATATGACAACCCATAAACTTTTTCTTCCTCACTTTCTTTACCTGTAATCCCTTTATGCTTAGGAAAATAAAAAATAAAAATAGGTGAATAAGATGCCATTGTAATTTTTAGATAGAAAAGGCATATATACTCTTGGATCACACTAAGCACTTAACCAAATACGTAGTTTAGAAAACATAAGTCTATAAAGGAAGGAGCAAACGACGGGGTTCCTTTTTTTAAGACATTAGAATATATTCCTTATTCAGTATAAATATGACAAACCTTGCACTATAAGTTATACACTCATACATCTCACCTCCTACCTAATTAAATTCAATACGCAAAGCCTCTCTTTTTTCTTTTCAAAAAAGAGAATTTATAGTAAAGAAAGTGATAGTGGATGAAATAAAGATATTCTCAAAAAAATAAAAGGAAAAAAGGATCAATAGATAAGTTCATTAACACATTTATGTTTTTTTCTTGTAAGAAAGTTGTTGCAAGCCAAATCCCAAGGAGATTATGATTTTTCTCAATGGGTAGATTTTAATATTGACTTCTCCAATGATAACTCTCCTTAAACAGAATTTTAAAAACGTCAACCAAAATATCCAGCCCAACAATACATCAAAGTCTAAAAATATCAAAGACAAGAAAGAGAATGATTTGGTTGAATAGTAGCTATAATAAAATTAAAATGTGGTATTTTCTGTGGTTGCAACATTTCTACAATCCGATTTTATTTTTCATCATTCCATTATTATTTCAAACAGAGTGAATGCAGTGTGTTTCTCTTTTGCAAGATTTCCTTCTTCTCTTCCTTACCAAGTCTTTTAAATTTAAAAGTCATTCACATCACGTTGCCTTAGAACTAGCGTATGTTTCTAGTATTTTGATACTAAGCATTCTCTTTATCCAATCGCTCTTAAGAAATTAAACCTTTGCAACTATCTACTTTATACATCATGAAAGCGATACCCAATTAAAATAAAATGGCTTGAAAATAACAAGTATTGCCAAGGATTGAAAAAAAAACTATCAAAATTAATATTTCTTTTACGAAACTTGAATTGATGATTAAGAAACATAAAAAAATGTAATGATGCTAAGGTAAATGAAAAGTTTTTAAAAGGGGAAAGCTGCATGGAAATAAAATAATAGGTTTGACATATTATATAATGAATTAATAAATAAATATAAATGTATGCAAAGTTTGACCAGTGCCTTAACGCCCAAGGATGTAGGTATAGGTAAAGAAAGCGAAATAAAAATGAAAGAGGGGTTTAGATGATGAATGCGAAGGTCGGTTGTTAAAAAATTTGATATGGTATTAGCCATGTTCTTCCACCGCCTTCACCCTAACCTCTCTTTTCTTCCTCTGCCGGTTACCGTTACTCTAACAAAACCTCTTACACACAATCCTCGTGTTCCTCTTTTCTTCAACGCCAAGTTTTCTGTATATCTATAAACATGACCTACAGATTCTCCCACCAACTCTTTTAATTTCCCCAAATTCTTCCATTCTTTCCTCGCACTTCCTCTCCTATTCCCAATTTCAATTCCCCCTCTCTTCTCTCTGCATTATTATGGACAGACCCATTCATCATTCATCGGACACGCCTACTTATGTTTCGGATGACGAATCAGTGGTTTCCGATTGCGAGAGCGGGGTTTCCGGCGACGAGGGGACGTTTTCCGGAGCCTTTGTGCCGGCGCCCCAAGACGGCCTTCGTGTCCGGACTAGATTCGTCCGGAGCTTGGTCCTTAACGGGTTGATGCCCGAGGTGTTGTCGATTGCCAAGAACGCGCATTCCTCCGTCATGGCGCGTGCGCGTGCTCAGTGCTTTCAGATTTTTGCTCGTGCGGTGGCGGAATTGCACGAGGGTCGTGCTAACGTGAGGTTCGCTTGGTACGGTGCGTCCGGTAAGGAAGAGATAGCTGATATTGCCCAACATGGTTTCGGCCACGCGCACTGTAACGGCCTTCGTCTCTCTCCTCTGGATTGCCCACTCCAAAGGCACGCGTGATTTCACTGTTCCATTAATATATTTTTTTTCATTTAATTTCATTGTTGTGTGTTTTCCAATATTGGTTTGTCGATATGAAAGTTTTCTGAATTTTGCTATGTTTTTCCGTGTGCGGAATGCAGTGTCAAGAGCTCCGGTGTAGACAGTGACGGCGTGAGGTACTTGTTGTTGTGTAGCGTTATATTGGGGAAGACGGAGGTGGTACCACGTGGCTCCAATCAACGCCGTTCGAGTTCTGAAGAGTACGATTCTGGGGTGGACGATCTTTCGGCTCCCAAGGAGTATGTTATTTGGTCTAACCGGATCAACACTCATGTTTTGCCCGAATATGTTTTGAGTTTCACGCTTCCTTCCTTGAAAGGTTTGTCTTTGGGAGTTCTTATCGTGATGCTTGCCTTTGTCAGTTTTGTGACTGATTCCTGATGTGTTCTGGGACTCTTCGTGTGCTTGATTTTGTAGGGAATGTGAATATTGGGGGACCTTTGAGGCCCTCTTCGCCATGGATGCCGTTCCCAGCTTTGATTTCGGTGCTTTCGAAGATTTTGCATGCGGATCAAGTTGCCATCATTGTCAAGATACGCAAAGATTATACAGTAAGTGCTTTTAGAGTTTGAGACCATGACTAACTAGTTTTTTCTTAGCTGAAATGGTTATAAATTTAGCATATTAGCCAACAGCACACTGTAGCAACCGTATAGCAGGATAGGATAGTTGAGTGAAGTGACCATCGATCGTTTTAGGATTCTAATAGCAGCACTTTTCAATTCAAGCCACAATGTTGCAATCGCCATCAAAACTAGTGGCTTTTGGCGCGCCATAGCAATGCTATCTTGATGTAGCCTTAAAAATCCATTTTACCTTTTAAAGATATTTTTCTGGGTTTATTTGGGTAAAATATTCTTCAAAAATAAATAAAAAAACATCTTGCTATATTCCAGAGTTAGCCCTTGCACTCTATTTTGTGTAATCGATACATATGATATTGAGTGATTTTTTTTTTTTGCTTTGCAGGAATTGAAGATTTCTCGGCATGAGATGATACAGAGAGTGAGAAATATAGCAAGTGACAAATTGCTAGTTTCCATCATCAGATCTTTCAGAGCCAAGGTACATCTGTCCTATCCTCTTTGTGATGATATGATCTTCCTAAGTTTAAAGAATGTTTGTCGTGGCAGATTTATTTGTCTAGGAGGTTAAAACCATTGAACATAATGGTCTTGTTGTGAATGAAGTTAGTAATACTCATTGTGCTAATTACACCAAGACGACATCTCGCATTATGTTTTCTGAACGCTTTGAAATTGTAAAGTATTCACTTGGTTCATACAAAATTATCTTTGAACTATTATAAACCAACTGTAAGTAAGCTGTAGAAAGAGATCATCATGAATGACTAAAATTTTCTTCAATTAAGGTGTCAAATGGCTGGACCGACAAAGTTGTCTAACATTATTGTTAAATGATGAATTGCTTGAATGTATGATTGAAATTATATACTTAAAACACCCTCCTTTGGAAAGAAAGATAAAACTGATTCAAAAATTGGTCCCGTTGATTCTGTTGTCTTCGTTTAATTATGTGTATGAAATATTGTCTGTATTGTTATTGTTAAGAACAAGAGCTAGCCCGTATTTCAGGCTATTGAAGTGCGAGAGTAAGATATCATTTACAGTGATAAAATCTAACTTGGCTTCGAAATTGCGTAATTTATATAAAGCCTTTTTACAGTATGAACTAGATAGTTTTCGTGTCTTATCTTATTTTGGTCATGAATAGGTTGCTAACCTACCTTGCTGAATATGTTTTTTTTCAGAAAACACCTGCAAGCTTTAAAGCAAACAAGGGTAAACAAGGGCAAGGGGAAAGAAGAGCAAGGGGACAGCCAGTAGCATGAACGCCATGATTGTTCATGAGTTCTATTAGCTATTACACGAAGTGAATAGAAGAATACTTGAAGAAACACAATGCTCGTAATACTAACCAAACTTACATTGAGGTGGGCAAGTGAAACTACGGAGTAAGAAGTAGAGCATAATTTTTTTAGACCTTTTAATTTGCTTCTAGGATGATATGCTCATATTATGGGATATAGGTGATTCTTTTTCTTTCTAGCTAGTTACAGTTACGGGTTGAAATAAATATACCTTTACCATGGTGGCTGCAATTTGTCGACTTCAAGTGTTCCTTTATCTATGCTCATTGGCTACGGACACCGGAGTTCTTTGTAGTTTGATAAACTCTGAAAATCAAATCAAGAGATTGTTCATTTTGGGTTTAATGCGTACATCCAAATTGTTTCGCGTCGCGCATCTGTTTCCATGGTTTAGAATTTAATGACCTTGTATACTTGAATTAGCCAACTCAAATTCAAAAGTCTTTGACTGCATGTACAAGATAAAAAGTCTTTGATTAGAATTGTGCTTCCCTGGGATGTTAATGGAGTAAAAGGATGGATTGGATTATGTTCGGGTAAAAAATTGAACTGATGAAATATATTTGTTTTAGTATAGTAAGTCAGTTCATCTTGTCAAGATCGTCATTTTATCCTATCCTCACTAGAGTTATTATATTTATAAATTTAGTTTTTCTTCGTTCTCCACTCCCATATGGGTGGTCGTGTGCATGGCAAGTTGCATGAAAATTTATGGAATCTTTGGTACTTGGTAGAGGATTGAGAAAGGAATCAAAAGGGGTGTACTGATGTTTAGAGGACTTCCGAAAGGCATTCTTGAAAAGTCAAAATGCGTGGCTTAGTTACTTGGACAAGAAGGAAAAAACAAATAATAGTAAGATTGTAATGTAAAGTCCTTAGCTAATGGTAATGGACTTTTGTTGTGGGTTTGACCAAATATTCGAAAGCACCAAAATCAAAGTTGGAACCGAAATCTGAATCGAAGAATAATGTAGAACTCTCCATTTTTTTGTTTTTATTTGCCTGACTAAATAATAGTTTCAATTTTGGACGTTTTTTCTATAAATTGATTGAATTGGAATCTCAGGGGAGGCACGTGACAGCTTTTCGGCCAAACACGCACGGCTGAAGGGTAATTTTATTGGCACTGTTTTTTTTATCTCGCTCTTTTTTACGAAAGTATTCTTTCTGAAAAATAATTTCAGAATTATATTTAGAAATTTGTAACTTAATTTCATAATTTGGCTTGAGAATGTTGTACAAATAAAATTTTAGGATTTATAAGATTAATCATATGTTAAATATTAATTTATATAACATTTAACGTAACTTTTTGAAGTTAATTATTAAGTTTCATAAATATTTTTTGGTGAATAGTTTCATTTCTTTATGATTTGATAAATAATAAGAAAGCAAAGTACCAATCAAATAAAACTGAGTGATGTAAAAGTACAAAAAGTAGTTCAACTTAGCTCACATAAAACAAGAATGAAATGAAAATACAAAATGGTCATTTACATATCTTTATATTTTTAATATATATATATATATATATATATATATATATATTATACTAAAAATGTTGGTTTAAATTTTAATATTAAAATTTATTTTCTTAGTTTTGAGATTGTTAGGACTAATAAAAAACTGTTGTTTGGAGATGGAGAACAAATTGAAAATAAAAAGCTTATTGAAAAACACATTTACTTAACCAACACAAAACCCAATATCACATATGTCATGAAAAACCTAAGTTAATATGTTTCATCCCATTAATGTATCAATACTATATAATTTGATACGGGTTACATCATTCACTTTGGTGATTCTCTTACATGTTGGAGATCAAAGAAACAATTCACTATCAAATGTCATGGAAGATATCTGCTTATCTAGTTTTCAACCTCTTGTCGTGTATTGTAATAATCCCTCTGTCATAAAGATTACCTCCAAGTCTTTCATAAACACACTAAACATATGAAAATATATTGTCATTAATAAAAAGTTTAAAGAATAATTCTGTGGGCACAAATCTGCACAAATTATAATATCTAAATTATAATTAACACAATATTTGATTGCCTAATATCCTTTAATAGAATATTTGGCGTATCTTAACAGTCATACCATGAAAGAAATAGTTCAACAAGGTCTGGTCAAGTTTCTTTAATTCAAACAAATCAACAACTACTTGATATCCTAACTAAGAGAGTTCCTCTTACTGTTTTTTCTCCTTTATGTTTCAAAGTTGGGAATTCAAAACATATACACCCAGTTTGAGGGGTGTTCTCATAATATATAAATTCTTAAAAACAATGTTATGTCTCCTGTTGGGAATTCAAGTGTGAGTCTAAGTCTCATATTAGATAGAAATAAGTAAGTAGAGCACTATATAAATATGTAAGATCCATTAACCCATTGCTTTAAGATTTTAGGTAGGTAGTGATGTCAATCCCTTATATGGTTAACTCATATCTCATTAGTGTTTGTGTTTCTTCGATGAACCTCCTTGTTAAACCCAACAAGTACATCAAGCCCACTGAGTGTCAATATCACATAATTTTTTTCTTTTTCTTTAAATCATTTTTCTGTCAATTTCCTATCATTTGTATCTTAGCTTTCTCTTATTTAAACCTTATCTTGTAACCTAAATGATTATTACATACTCAATAATATTCTTCTCTTTTTTTTATCATCTACTTTCTTCCATTTTCAATGCTCTACTTTTTTTTTTCATAAAAAATCATCTCCGGTAAAAGTCATGAGTGTGCACCCTCATTACTTCTATCAAGACATTCTCTATTCTCAAAACTCCATTTTTAACTAAAATTTTACCATCTAAACTTGGAGGAAATAGTAGAACATACCATTTAGACTCAACTTTCCATAGGAAAGACACGACAAACCCATAACTCGCAGGTCGTTTTAGGAACTAACTGCTCTAATGCCATTAATGTAACATCCCAAAGTTATAGTTGTAAACTATACTTAAGAGTTCTTACATTTACAATAATATAGAACAGTTACAGGAAATAAAGCTAACTTATAGTTTTCCTAAAATAATCATAAATTAAAAACTTTACACAAACCTACACTAATAAAAATTATAAAAATAGACCGATCGGTCATACAAGAGGTGTATCGACCGAACGATCCTACAAACAGTGTATTACACCGAACGGTCCTACAAACAGTGTATTACACCGAACGGTCCTACAAACAGTGTATTAAATCGAACGGTCCTATACTAACTGCAAAAACAAGCACAAGATCGAACAGTCTTACTCTTAGCGAAAACCATCCTTTCCAGCTAGTGCACGCTCCAAAGAACCCTCAATATCTTCTGCTCACACCCACAGGGTGATCATTGCAATGACAAGAACGACCGAACAGACAACATGACAAGACAGGAAAATAAGGGTAAACTAGTGTAATTTAATTAACTATGATAACATATACATCAGACAAACAAAAGAGTAGTTAAAACCAACATGTTAATCATGCAACAACCAAACATACATTTCCAACAATGACCGAACATATAATACATGCAATGACCGACCACTTTTACTCTGACTGTCTCGACTATATGAATTCTGTGTAGCTACGACGTTTTTGTACTTGGGTGATATAGTAGCTGGGATGCCCTCAACAGCTGCAACCCGAGGTTAGTTCGTTATACCTCGCCCAAGTTCACCTTATGGGCTAGGACCTCCTGCCATTCTCACACATGATTTACTCCTCTCTACTTGAGAATGAGTAATCACAGAATATCAGGATAAACGCCAGCTAAGCATAACCATATTCATACTTTACTATTCAATAACCAATCCTAAAATATTCCTCCCTGGAATACTCCTTCATATCCATAATATTCCATTCATATCACATTTTAAATACCATACCTCATTAACAACATATTTCCTCATCTATAACACCTTTAAATAACTTCAAATTGAACAGTAACACAAACATCACCATTGAGCACAACTGACTTGGAAATATCAACACTTATTATGAACAAAACCTAATGGTAGAACACCTCCTATCTGCGAACATGATCGTATGGGATATGATTTCCCTATGGTGAACATGACCGAACGGAATATTGTTTCCCTATGGTGAACATGAACGAACATGATATTTACTAGACAAAATCCAAAGATTTGACTGAATACTATAGAACATCTATAATTAGACATAACCAAATACTAAAGCTTATAACCAAAATCTAAGAGAACCAAATACTCTTAGCTTAGTTTCAATTTCAATTACATTTGGTAATATGACGAGACCAAGTGCTTAGAGCATCACCGAGCATTACTGAGACCGAGCGGTCAATAACAGTTACAGCCTATGACAGACATAACGCTATATTAAATTAAGAATCAACACTAGACCGAGCAGTTATTAACTGAGAATCCACAATAACAGAACTCAGTTAAGATCGAGCACTAGAGATAAGTCGAACGGTCAATTAAAGACCCTCAACGAACTACTTAATTCTGCAGAATTATAATAAACACCAATCCTTACCAAATTCACTACAATCTTCCAACTTCCAATCCTCCAATCTTGTATCAAACATCCTATACGATGTACTACGAACATCTAAAACATTTCTAACATCATTAAGAGAGTTTCATCTCAGATTTGAGATTCAATTATGCAGAGTCATGAACTCAATAACCAAGAAGCAGATTTCCTAGTTTTAGTACCGTTTTGAGTGACTCAAAGGTTATAACAAGTCTTAAACCACTTACCCAGATTCTTTATACCAACCACAATCACACCGAACATAATTGCTCCAATTTCACTATCTCACTTCATCACAATTCACACGGCTATGAACCAGAACTCAGCATAAATACAATCAACATGAACACAACCATTTAATAGTCCACACCAACTCAACCGTACACAAAATCATTAAATTTCTCATACATGCAACATCATCAACAATCTTTTCATACATCAAAGATAAGTAATTAAACTATCTAGTTTCTCTTATCTCTTAACCGGACCGAACAACTCTACCACTTCATAAATTTGGTCTTATCACCGATCTTCGGTAACAGACCAACCCAAAATACCAGAAAAGTGATCAGAAATAAGAAGTTGATGAACACATGCAACCAGAAACTTAGCTTACATGTGTCAGGAAACAAAATTTCTAAGAAGAGCATGAACTTACTGACTCTAAGCTTGATTTTTTATCAGTGGAAAAGAAGATCTTGACTCCCAAAATTGCTCAGACTGTGGCTAGTTGAAGAAAAGATGAAAGGAGATGAAGAATTTTTAGAAAGAAGAAGGAGAAAAGGTAGAGACTTAAGTTTTAGAGAGATACAGATTCTGAAAAAATAAAATGAGTTACGGTTTGAAATGTTCTATAAAATGTTCATTCTCTTTTATTGGAGACATATGTGCCTCCTTTCAAGTATTTCAGGGATTTTATATAAGTTTATTTGTCGTCTCTTTTTATAAACTCACATCAATTTATTTGAATCATCCGCAATTAAAAACAAAAGAAAAACTTGATCAAATTGTGCATGCTATCTGTTGAGTAATGCAATAATTTTCTAAATAAAACGTGCACTATTTTAAAATTAAAAAACTTTAATTGTAAAATATTACATGTTTCCTATATTATAATATTTTTTTAAGGAAGAATGGTTTTGTTCTTATCTATCACTTTTAATAACTATTTTTTAAGTAGTGAATGTTATTTATGGAGTAATAAAACAACTTCCTGAGTTAACAATTAAACAAACTCTTAAATAAGTAATAAGTTATTTTAGTCCATAATAAAATAATCCCCGAATTAAATGTTAGAAGTCATTTCAATGAATAATAAATCAGCTTTATCAAACAGTTAACGTTTTTTCAATCAGGAATTTAATAATCTCTCCATGCCACTTTCTGTGATTAATATATATTATCTTAAAATATTATATGATATGCAAAAGAGTGTGAGATTTATGAAAATTATCGTATGAATTACTAATTCGTGTGTAAATTGTTATATATATATATATATATAGATAAGACAAAAATTATAAAATGAAAACTCATTATAAAATCATTTTTTGTAAGAAATTGTTTAATAGCAAGTGTTTCTGATTTTTTCCAGACGAATTACCAATTCCTTCATATGTCATTATGTTTGTGAAAATTAGATAAGACAAAAATTATAAAATGAAAACTCATTATAAAATTATTTTTTTGTAAGAAATTGCATAACATCCAATGTTTCTGATTTGTTTTAATTGGGGCTACAGTAAAGATGACAGAGAAAAGATTGGAGTGAGAGAGACGAAAGAGAAAGGATTGAGAGGAATGAGAGAGGTGAATAAAGGTTTGGAGGTTTTTTTTTTTAGTTTTGAGAATGAAAATTATTTAAATATCATTGACTTTAAAACTTAGAATCCATAATATCTGAGGGTATTTTTGTCTATTATAATCCGATATACATTGTTAAAACGTACCAACTAAAAAACAGATGTACGCGCGTTAATAAACCCATATATATATATATATATATATGTGTGTGTGTATATGTATACATACATATATATATATATATACATATGTACATATATATATATATATATATACATATGTATATATATATATACATTAGGACCGTTCGGTCTTCCCCTTTTACCGACCGGTCTATTCAGACTGTTCGGCATAGTGAGTTTCTAATTCAGTTGATCTACATTAAGGAATTGTTGATAATTTCTTAAGAACGCTGGTCATAAACCAAGCATTCGGTCTTACAAGTGTTCGGCCTTAGGCTGACACTTAAATTGAAAAACATGCAAATCTGATATTCTTCCCCTTTTACCGATCGGTCTATTCAGACTGTTCGGCATAGTGAGTTTCTAAATTCAGTTGATCTAAATTAATGTATTATTGAAAATTACTTAAGAGCACTGGTCATAAACCAAGCGTTCGTCTTACAAGTGTTCGGCCTTAAGCCGACACTCAAACTACAAAAACATGCAAATTTGATATTCATTCTTTTGAAACCGTTCGGTCACTTAGTGACTGAATGGTCTAGTGAACTATTGTTTATTTAAAACGTCTGGTTTGTTTGACTAAAGTCCTTTTACTTCTTCAAAGAGTTTCTCCTTTCTTAGTCCGTTCGGTTTGAGAAGTGTTCGGTCATAGACCAGCCTTCGACCATGATTAGTACTCGTTTTATAACATTCTTTGCCAAACCGTCCGGATGACTATCACTTATAGTCAATCCTTTGGGTTACGGTCTTATTCCTTTTCGGGCTATTCAGCCAACCATTTGACATTCTTTTGTTATTTAGTCTTATTCTTTGATCAGACCGTCCGGTCATTATTAGAGTTAAGTCTTTGATGGGTAGTTCTATTTGTTGCCAGATCGGCCAGTCAACTATTATAAACGTTCTGTGGCATCCAGTTTTAATTCTTGTTGGACCATTCGATCATGCCTCATTGTCTCATTCCATCTTTTGTTCTATCGTTGATAATCCGGTCCTTTTCTTGACATCTTTAAAGTATGGAAGTAATAATGAACCATGATTGAAGTTGGATGAGTAAGGGAATTCCAATGGAGGAATGTCCCATGAATTGGTGATGATTGGTAAAGTATGAACATGGTCAGACTCTTTGTCGTCCTGATCCTGATATTCCGTGATGATGCTTTCTCAGGTAGAGAAAGGTTACTCATGTGTGGGAATGGCAGGAGGTCCGCGGTCATAAGAACAGATGATCGTTGGAGGACTAACCTCGGGTGGCAGCTACTACACCACATCGGGTGCTAAGGACTTCAGGGCTACGTGGTTCATACCGTCCGGACAGTGTCGTAGTAGTCGGTCATAAATTAATCAACTTAGTATGCATGTATAGAACTTGTATGTATGTATGATTGATTGGTTGTGTTTTGTATGTTTACTTGCATGATGAAATGATTAATTAAATTTACATAAGCTTACCCTTATCTGTTTTGTCTTTGTCTGTGTTACCGTTCGGTATCTGACCGGTTATTCCCTTCATTGCAATGATCATCCTTTTGAATGTGAGCAGAGGATACCTTGGAGGTTACCTTGGAGACTACTCTGGAGGATGCTGGGCAGGCAGAACAACCCTTGGAGGCCGTGCCCGAGAGTTATGCAGGACCGTCCGGTCCTTAGGATAGTTTCTTTTACGTTAAGTTTTCTTTTGATGGTGGCCGTGCGGTCAATGAACTGTATTCCAGACCGTTCGGTCTATTATGCAAAGGCTGTATTCAATATTACTGATTTTACAGTTTTAAATGTTAAGTATATTTAGTAACTTTTATGCTTA
Organism: Vigna angularis; assembly: GCF_016808095.1. NCBI lineage: Eukaryota > Viridiplantae > Streptophyta > Magnoliopsida > Fabales > Fabaceae > Vigna > Vigna angularis. Next base: position 12,871,062 of record NC_068970.1, on the reverse strand, counting down.
CTCCTCGGTGTTCTCACTTATTATTCATGTTAACTCCTAAAATGAAAAGTAACTTCTGTTATATATTTATTGGGATGTTACACGAATTTTTGGTAGGAACTCAAACTGTTAATCTCCAATTTAGAAAAATGCAAAGGAACTGCAGAGGATGAGGGGATTACAAGAGACATTTTTGAGGTTTCAGTGATGATGGGTAGACCTAAATCATCGAATTTTGATTAGGAATTGTGTATGAACGAAATGTGTGACAGGGTAAGGAGAACCGCATATTGCCCGTGAAACCCAACATTTAGAGAGAAAGAGAGAGATGGAAGTAAAATAAAGATGAATCATGAATCCAAATGAGAAATAATATAAGAAGTGAAAGATTGAAAGAGAGAACTTACAAAGGGCTGAGACGATGTAAGAAGGATAGAGGAAAGTACGGTGTCGATGGTGAGAGTGCGAAGAAAAGAAAAAGATAAAATGTATTCTCATGTGGTCTCATATGGACAGAGAAGAAGAGGGAGAGGAAGAACAAAAAAAAAAAGAAAAAGAAAAAGGAATAGAATTGGAATTAATTAAAAAATAAATGAAAAGAATGGTAACAAATATCATTTTTATTGAAATAAAGTATAAAAAATTACAATATTTAATTATTTAAATTTTTGTTATTGAAATACAAACAAAAGTTATCAGAACTTTTTACATTAAATATGTCAGGTACAAATTGAGATCATGATTAAAATGGTAAGAAATTTATAAAATCTTATAACTTTATGTAGATTTTACATTTTAAATAAAAATGACAAATTATTAAAATAAAATTAATTCTTGTATAATACTTCGTCAATTTTAAGTTTATAAAATTAATAACTTTGTGAATATCTGGTAATCTTAATCTTAAGAATTTTAAGAGCGTAACTAAAAACGAGTGTTTTATTTTAATTGAATTTTATTTTAATGGATTTAAATTCAGTGAAAGTGAATGATGTAGAAAAAAGTAACTTTTATTTTTAATTGAATTTGAATTTTGTTTTAATTAAAACTTCATTTATCAATTTGAATTATATTTTATTTTTTTTATTGAAATTCATTTAAGAAGGTAAATGTTGCATAGTATTACAACTAACAATATCAATAAAGTAAATTTTAATTGGGTTAAACATAAAAGAATAAATTTTAATTATATTTAATTTTAATTGGGAGGGGTTGTAGTTTACAACATACATAATAATAATTTTTTATTACGTTAAAAGAAAAGCTTTTAAGAGGATACAAATAATGTAATATCTTTATTACTCAAACTCTAAGTTATAGCTTAAAAGAAAAGCTTTCATTGATGTTTGAGTGATAATACTTTATAAGTACAATAAATACTTTATGATAGTTATTTGAATGATCAATCAATACTCAAATGGTATATGCATAAAAATAAGAATATGCAAATAGAAAATCAATTTTCTAATTTGTTATTTGAGTATGTTTTAAGCATATGTTTTTACAATTAGAATGACAACAGAATCAATGAATCAAAATATGGTTATAGAACACTTCAATTGACTAATAACATTATTATCGATTGTTGTAATTTTAATCTAATCTCACCATTTAACCACTATTATATGTAAATAAACATTTTAATAATATTAAAATTAACTTAAAAAATAATTTTAAAATTGTGGTTTAATTCATCTTACATAACAGTTGTTTCCTTTCGAAGCAAGGTCCACTTCAAAATAGGGAAAGAGTTAAGAATGTCTCAAAACTTCCATAAACTTTAAATTATATCTTGTAATTACCTAAAACATAAATAACAAACATGACCAATTGAAATAACAGTTTTTTCAGTTAATTCAACTTGTGAAAACTAAGATTCTCATATGTAAAACTAGAAAGATGAAAAAAAAAATAGACTAGACAAAAACTTTCCCCGAATTAAATTTTGATACAATGCGGGGAAATAAACTAAAAAATTATAAACAGTTTAAAATACTTAATAAAAAAATATATATAATGAAAAGGAATTAAAAGAAACTATCATTTTAAAAAACTAAATAACTATATATAATGATAGTTGTAATATGTATATTTCTAAACATTTTAGCACTTATTTTTTAAACCACCCTTTCTGATCGAAATTGAATATTACATAAAAGATTGATTGCGATAGATCCGCTTACTGTTGCATTAAACTTGGCGAAGTAATAATCTCTGAATAATATCTTATAAACTAATAACGCTATAATACATTTTTACGTTCATTTGATATAAAATATAAAGATAAAATAATTTAAAAAAATGTAAAGTTTTATAATTTTTCAAAAAAAAGAAAATAAAAATTAAGTAAAAATAATGTCACATAAATGAAAAAAATTTTAAATATATCTATATAATGATTTCTTTGTCTTTAGCTTCTCACCTATTTTCTTTTTCTCCCTTTTTCTTTTCTGTTTTAGTGTAGAGGCTTCCAGACAAGTCACATAATATCGATTTACAATTAAACTATTTCATACTATAAATTTATAGTTATTTAATTAATATATAACAGAAACAATTATTCATGGACAACTTAATATTATTATAAAACTAACATAGATAGAGATAAAATCGAAAGATAATAAAAAAACAAGTTTTATACATATACATATAAATTAATAAATCTGAAGTAGGTTGGATGAAAGGGCTCTGGACACGCCAGAGGTGACATTGATTTTTGACACGTCAATTTTTTAGGAATAGAAGTTGATACAATTAATAAGGCTATATTCCAAGAACCAATCTTTTACACAGATAAATAGATGCCATTTTGTTTTTGATTTTTGTAGAATTGAAAGCCAATGAGGAGCAAGCAGGCCAAAAGACATAGTTGATGTATCTATCATTTGACTATTAGGTTAGCTTAACTCATCCAGACTTGAAATGCACCACTTAACCAGGGTGAAACGTTTGTTTTCAAGTACAAAACAAAACTTTTTATTTGAATTATGACTAGTGTTTCTGAAATTTTTACTAAACGGTAGGTTATTTGTCCTGTATCTGAGGTGTCTTTTTTTATTATTGAAATGATTTGGCTCAATTTAGTGGCTAGAATAAGAAACTGAGATCTAATAGTCCTTGTCAGGCAAGAAAGGGTACTCCTTGCTTATGGTTGTTGAAAAAACAGAACCTTTTTCTTAACTTTTTGATTATGGATTATGTGCATAAGTCAAGAGAAAATTAAAATAACGAGCAGATTCAACTTTATCAAACAATGCAAGACTAAATCGCTGCATCTAACAAGAAGTGACATTGAGATGTTACCTTCTTCCTTCAACAATCTTACTCAACTGCAACATCTAGACATAAACAATTGCAACAAGCTTCAAACAATACCAGAGCTTCCTCCGTCCCTTCAAACTCTACAAGTCAGCAAATGCAAATCTCTTCGGAATCTGTCAAACCTTCCATCATCTCTTAAAACTTTAAAAGCCATTGAATGCAAATCATTGAAGACTGTATCGTTTCCTTCAACCGCTGATGAACAATTAACGGAAAACAAGAAACGGTTTTTGTTCTGGAATTGCAGGAACTTGGATGAAAGTTCTGCAGAGGCTATTGGGTTGAAAGCACAGAAGAATCTCATGGAACTTGCAAACCACCCTCTCCAATTAAAAAAAAAACAAATTACTATATTATATATATATATATATATATATATATAACTCATACTTTTAGGAAGTAGCTAACATAACTCATTTATTACAATAATTGCATTATCAGTAAATATAAATATAATTATAATGACATAACAAAAGTTATAAATGTATTATATCATGATTTTTCACACAAATATAAATATATCATTTTTAAGATTTTACAGTTTTTCGGTTCATGTTGTTTGGAATTAGGAAGAGTACAATTCCATGATGAGAGAATGGTGGGATAAATGTAAGCCCAAATTCCTTTTTAGGGTTTTCTTCTTCAAATCAGAATAAGGAAAAAGGTGTTGCCTCATTCATTCCCATCTGGTTAGCTGCGACGAGTTGCCGTCAAAGAAATAGCAAACCCTAAATCTCACTTTTTTTCGTGCATTCTCCTTTCATTAAGATTGCTGTCACAAAAGGAGAAAAGAAAATGAATTTCAACCCTAGGTGAACGACTCCACCGTCAATGACGACTTTCACACTTTGAAGGTCATGGTGACGAAGTTGCGAATGGATAAGGACCACAAAATCCTTGCTCAATCCAAGGTTAAGGGTCATGTCGTCACCAATAAGGAAAAGGGTACAAAGTTTGCTCCTAAGGATATCATGCACGACGAGAGGTGGTGCTGTGGTGTGTTTAACGTCCAACGTGAGTGGTTGGCGAAGGGCGACCTGCTTGGATAATGCTGGTGGAAGGACGTCCCATGGAGCAACGAAGCTTCTCTAGTGCCTGTGAACGGGAGAATGAAGGAGTGAGATGTTGTGATCAACGTAGGCAACATTGTTGACGACAGTCTCAGGTAACTAGAGGAGGGCACGACGCTACTAGGTGGACGGAGGGCAGTCAGTTACCGCGAGTGGAGTCAGCTACCGCGAGTGGAGGAGGAGACGACTGCTCTCTTTGAAGTGAAGACCCTAGGGTTTGTAAGTTCTTAATAAGAAAGGATAATAGAGTTTTAGGCCAAAATTTGGGCTTGGTAATGCACAAATTGTTGAAAAACGAGTATCCACGGATTGAAAAAAATTTGCAAACTTTTTTAAGCGAGTATCCGACAGATACTGAGATGAATAATGAGATACAATTTTTTACATGTAGGTCGGATTGTAAGTAAACACTATCTATGCTCGACCTAACTTGTTGTCATCCCTAATCTTAATTCTAATAAATGAAAATGTCAACAAGTATGTTCATTCACATTTTAAAATATATATATATATATATATATATATATATATATATATATATATATATATATATATATACAATTTATTTTAAGCTTATATTTTCAAATAATACCTTACTACTTTTAAATATGTTGCTTGAATATCACCATGACCTCTACATGAGTGTTTTTGGACAATAAACTTTTAAAAGATATTTTAGTATTAGAAAAAATATCTAATATATACTATTCTTTTTACTGTGGTTTTATACTAAAATTAAGAACCATATATTACAAGTGTTTTCAAATGATCTCATATATTTTAATTTAATTTATGTACTTTCTATAAACATACCTTTTACTAATTAAAATAATAATTAGTATTACTTTTTTTTTCTAAGATGTAGATAAATTCAAGCAAAATACTCTTGAATACCATTTTAAAATTTGGAAATAGTAAATGGTTTGAAGTGATTTTCTTAAAAATGTCAGGAAAAAGAAGTGCATTCATTACCTACGAGAATAGTCACCATTGAATTTATTAAAGGATTCCTTTTTATTGTGTACTCATGAACACACTACGAAAAGCTTGAAACATTTTCTTGATAAAAAATGTAAAATTAAAAATTTAAAAGCTTTTTAATTTTTAGAGAAAATAATGTATATATTATCAATATTCTTTGTACACCATATAATCCATGCAATAAAAATGTATTATGATGAGTGTAAAGTCTGAGAAAAATAAAACATAAAGGTGCGTACACGTGGCAGCCAAGCATTGGGTAAAGTTTTAAAAATAAAATTTTTATAAAACACTCTCTTCCAAAATTCTCACTCATTCCTCCACCGTCCAGACACACACTCCTCTCCTTCTCCTTCTTTTCTTCATTCCTCTACCTTCCATCTACCATATCTCAAAATCTAACCGTTTGTTTCTCAAATTGAAGCTACTTAAGCATTCAGGACTCCAAGAGCTACGTTTCTACCGATCGATTTTCCGTTTCATCCAACCGGTAAGAAAACCCTCTTTCCTCCTTTGCCCTAGGGTTTCAAGCATGAGATTTCTTATTTCATGCAACCCATTTCGTTTCCTTCCACAATCTAACTTCAACTTAGTTCTAAAATTCGTTCTCCATCATCAATTGATGATTTATAGGTGATTCTCACACTTTGGGGTCCAAAGCACGTGGTCTAGGATTCTTCCTTGAGTTGGCCGTACGCACTAGAGGTAAGGGGAGCTAGTTCTTCTTTCCATTTTAGTTGTGTATTGTGAATGTATGATAATTTTGAAGTTGTATGTTGTTGGAGGCATGAAATTGGTTGTATTGGTTTGAAATGTATGTATGGAAATTGTGTATGTTGGGTAAATTGATGATTGATGATTATGAATTGTTTGGGGAAGTCTTGGTATGATGAATTATGCATGATTGGGACTGTTTTGATGTTGAAACCTGTTATGGTATTGTTTGGAAAGGAAATCAAGTGCCTTAGAGTTACTTTGTGGCCATTTTAGAGGAAGTGAGAGGGTGTTTTTGAGTAATTGAGATCTAGGGTGTAAGTGGACAGTGGGGACAATTTGATTGAGTCAATTGTGACTTATTAGAAGCCTTAAAAGTGGTAAAAACAGTATCTAACTAGTAGAATTAGATTTGGGTAGATAAGTTGATGAAATTGAGGAATTTAAGTGTAGATTGATGCTAAATGATTAGGGATTTGGTTTAGTAAGTGTTAGAGTTGATTAGATAAGTTAGATTCATCACATAGATCAAGTTAGGAGTGCTAGAAATCCACCAAAAGGCCTAAAACGAAACTTAGGGGGTAAAGTTGCTCAATTATGCAGATAATCTGCATAATTCACGCTGGGCGCCACAAAAATGGCGCTGGGCGCCATTTTCTGCTGTTTCCAGCAGAAAGTCACGCTGGGCGCCACAAAACTGGCGCTGGGCGCCATTTCCTGCTGTCTCCAGCAGGAAAAGTCACGCTGGGCGCCCCTAAATGGCGCTGGGCGCAGCTTTCTGCAGTTGCTGTTGTTTTTGATAGTTTGGGGGTTCCGGGTGTCGTTTTGGACGTTCTTTAGGTCGTTCTGGGGTTTTTAACCCTTCCGGAGCCATTGGTGAGGGTTTCCAAGCTATTTGAATTACTTAAGTATAGGTAATTATATATGATAAATAAATTGGTAGTAATAAATGATGTTTCTGTGAAAATATGTAACTTATTTCTAGCATTGTATGATTCTTTTTAGTATTGTATGAGTTAATCATGTAGGATTTGTATGAAACCAAATTAATATAACACCTTTATGTATAAAAATGAGAATTTAAAGTCAATGAAGTTGGTATGGTATGAATTATGATTCAAAGAGTTAAGTATCATCTCTAGGTGAGATTTAAGTTAAGTTTCTGGAATGAATATAGGTAGCTCAGTCTTGGGGGTTTCCCTTAAAGCTCTAATGACTATTCAATCTCACTTAGAGAAGATTTGTTCATGTGGTGAAGAGCAGTAGGGGTCCTAGTCTTGGTTGTCTCCATTGTATATGGGCCAAGGTGAGTGATAACAGACTAACCTTGTGTGTGGTAGGGTGAAACCCATTGGCAATGGCTTTGCAAAGCAGTAGAGGCCACCACAAGTGCATAACCCGCCATAGCTCGATATTCATTCCGGGTCCGGACGAGTCTAAGTCTAACACCACTTAATAAAACCACAACTTATAACTTAATTAAAATGTTCTTCTAGGCTTGCCATTCTTGTATGTCTCTTTTAATTTGATAATCTCTTAATTAACTTGCTTCCTTTTGTAATCTAGCTCACCCTTGCACTGTATGTTTGTATGTGTTTGTCTTCCCTCTTGCGATGATCATCCAATCCTTTGGATGTGAGCAGTAGGTAATGAATGTGCCAGTGGAGCAAGCTTTGGAAGTTGAGGAAGATCCAGCCCCTAGTACTTAGGACTTTTTAATATTTTGTCAGCTTTCATTTTAGAGCACTTTTAGAACTTGTACTCAAGTCTTAATTTCCTCTAAATTTTGGATGACTGTATAAATATTCAAATATTGTCATCTTCATCCCTTAACTGCTTTCACATATTGTAATAGCTGAATCCTATTATATTATATGTGAATATGATATTTTGGGATGTCACATTTATGGTATCAGAGCCTAGCCTCTCCCAGTACGGTGTGGTTCGAGGACGAACCAAGCGGAAGCTGGTGGGCATGTGACGCCCGAGCACTGAGAGGGCGGGGAGTGATCGCCGGTGCAAGAGGCACGAACAAGGAGCGGCTCCTGGCAGGCTTCTAGTGGAAGGGGTACATGGACGAATCGAACATACACCAGAATGAGAGGGATCTGTAGACTGTATAGGTATGGGACTATACAGTTGAAGGATAGCTTAAAGGAATTGATTTGGCTACTCATATCACCAAAATGCATTTACTTTTCGGTAGCCTAACCCATAAGAACTCCATGGTTAAGCATTTTGGCAGGTTTATCGTGTCTTCTCTGTGAAGAGTTGAGTCTAAATGGTATGGTTTACCATTTATTCCAAGTCTAGATGGTATTTTTCTATCTAACTGGAAGTTTTGAGAACATAAAATGTCTCGATAGAAGGAATGAGGGTGCACACTCATGACTTTTACCAGAGATGATTTTCCTTTCTTAATTCTGAAGGTTTGGGGTAAGAAAGAGTTAGGAGACCAGCATTTAGGTTTCAAAAGATGGGTGAAGACATATTGGAGTCTAGAAGGAATGTTTGGGTGAAGAAGTTTTCAAGAACAGAGTCAGCAGATCAAAGACCGTGAATTCCACGAGAAGAGTTGGATTCAAAGGCTAGAATAAGAGAAGATTTGGGCAAGTATTGGTATAACAGGATTTGAGAAATCAGTTTGGTTTAGTATATCAGTAACGTCAGAGGTCAGAAGAAAAGGAAGTGTTGGTGAGCAACGGAGTGGCTTTGGGTGAGATGGGTAACATGGATCGGTGTATCAACGATGGTTAAAATCTGAATAAGAGAAATTGTGGATGGTTTGAAGCTTAAGTTAGGAGAGGGATAAGAATTCTGAAGTGGATATTGTATAGCCAAGTTTAGAAGAATGTTTCAAGATTAGCGAGTGGCATAGAAGGAATGTTTGATCTCGGGTTGAGGTGAAAAACTTCAATCACCGAAGGAAGAGGCACATCGGAAAGGTTTGGTTATTGGCTAAGAGGAAAGATTTCTAGTATTAAAGGAAGGGGCATATCAGGATGTCAGTTTGGTGAGTAAATGTGAGAAATAGAGAAGTAAGAGCGATGGATGAGGAACAAAGAAGAAATGCCTTAGAATAAATGACAAAGGATGATTACAGTATGAGTTGTTGGAGATGGTATCGGGGAATGATCAAATAATCCGGGTTGATCGAGACTATCAGAGTTTCAAAGTGGCATGTTGTGTTATAATCAGTTTTTCTTCGGGTGTGATTTTATGGTGATGTTCAGGGATCTGTTGAGTTTGATCAAGAGAGAAGTGGATATTGGAAGTTGAGTTACAGAAGGCAGTAAGTGGGTAAGTTCAGATAAGGTCAGAGGATTGGTGTTGCTGGTTAAGGATATCTTGAGGTTCAGGGGATCAAAGATAGAGTTTGTATTTCTAAAGATTCTGAGTTGAAGAGGGCAATTCTTGAAGAAGAAGATTTTAAGTTAATTTGATCGAATGAGTGCAGCAGGTACAATTGAGCGAAGGATAGAAGCAAGTGTTATGGGAATTCAAGATGTCTAATGAACGCAAGTGAATAAGATATGATGTTGTCTTTCTTAAGTCTGAGGTGTGATTACAAGAGAGGTTTGACTGTTTTAAATCGTTTCAGATAGTTATGGCCTTCAAAAGAAGTATTGTGTTTTGAGAAGGGGAAGCATGGTATTGCATTAGAAGTGTGTCAAGTTATAAAGGAGAAGACAAAGGGTTGTAGGAGTCAGAATATGTTGGCAAGGATACGTGGAGAAGAGAAGATAGATCCTTATGGTGTAATAGTTTTAGTTGGTGTTCTGCAACAATTATGGGATTTTTATAACTTGGAGAGGTGGTGTTCACTATGGAATGGTGTTAGTAATCTATTTAGGGGCGGTTTCTTTTGAAGTTGTGTAATGCAAGAGGAAGATGGAAGTTGAGTTAAAGTAATGGTGTTTGGACTCGGTGTAGTCATAGGGAGAACTATAAGGTTAAAGAATTTCATAAGAGAATTAAAGGACAGGTTGGAACAGTCTAGTATAAGTCTTGGCAATCATAAGTGATTTCGAGCATGGTTGTTTTGTGGAGTAGAAAAACAGTGTTGAGGAAAATGGAATGACAAGGTTATCATGGAAGAAAAGAGTTATCGGGGTTTTCCAAAGTCATGGAAGTTTTGAAGAAGGGTTTTCCAAAGTCATGGAAGTTTTGAAGAAGGTTCTTCAAGGGTGATTATCTTCAGGTTGTAAATTGTCATGAAGGAAGTGTTCTTTCCGTGAACTAGTGAACAAGGGGGGTTTGAGGATCAGAGTAGCACAGCGGGTGTTAGTGGGCTTGTTCTTATCAGTACCAAGTATATACGAAGTTTTTTCAAGTTCAAGTATGGGTGGCTATGAGATATAAGCTTCTTTAAAACAACCGGGACGTCGTTATTTGGGGCATCAATTGGGAGTGTTTGGTGATCTTTGCAAGAGTCAAAAGTGAGTTTAGGTATGGTGGAGATAAGTATGAAGCAAAGGAGGCAAGTGAGACTTCAGTTTCAAGATGCAGTGTCGACCTGGAAATGGGAGAATAAATGGACGTTGAGCATGGGAATAGGATCAGTGGATGAAGGAAATGAACCGAGATAAGTTTCAAGTTGTAAGGTCAATTTTGAGATGAGCAAGCGTTAGTTGTGAGTGGAAATTGAAAGAAGATTCAAGTTTTTAGCTTAGTAAGAATTGATTAAGAGACGGTTGAAGAGTCTGAAGACTGAAGTCTGAATTGAAGAGGTAAAGAGATTTCATTAGTATAGTTGAAATACTATAACTAAATTTTCTTAGCCCAAATGTAAAATTTACCATTAACTAAATGTATATTAAATAATACTATTAAATAATATTAGATTATTAAAATATAAATGTATATTAAATAATATTAAAATTGAAATAAAATGTATATTAAATAATATTAAAAGTGAAAGAAAAAAATAAAAAACATTTATGAAAGTTAAAAGTGAAATAGTTGAAAGTGTTGAGGATGAAACATCCATGACTAAATGCAATGTTATGAATTAGGCCTCAAAAATAAAACACTTTGAATCTTTCGAGAAATGAGTGCTGAGAGAAGTGACTAATTTTTCTAAAAAAAAATGCAAGTAAACCTCTTTGAACAATATTTTTATTGAGATTTGTATAAAAACAATTATTTGTTAACTAATATTCGTTAAAAGAAATCAAAATTATTCTCATTGTTCAATGAATCTCACCGATATTGTAATTTTAAATAAAAGGATTAAATATATTTTGTCATTAAACTTCCATTCTAATTTTTAATACATTTTAATTCTTAAACTTTAAAAATAAATTGACATAATCTTTTTATTCCAATTATGTTAAATTCTTTTGAAATGTAAAATATATTTTATATTGACTTTTAAGTTATGTTACAACTCATGTGAGTAAGAAACATTGTTTAAACCAGTAAAAAAAATTAATATCATTAAATCAAAATAACTACATTCCTTCATTTCTAAAATCCACAACTTAAAACATATCAAAGTTTGAGACATAATAAAATTTCAATCTAACATGTACCAAAATGGCTATAAGCAATCATGTACCAAAATGATGCATCCATGAGAGAAGGAACAAGTGAGAAAAAGAGAATAGACATATATATACATAAATGCATAGCCATCTTAACAAGAGTGATTGATAATTACTCTATCATAAGTTAAACATAAGGAAGACAAGGTTTCCCAATACTCTACTACAGCTTATGCTGATAAGCTTTGCAAGAATGGCCATATAATGATTGTAAGTGGAAGAAGGAAAATACATGGTGAAGAGTTCTGAGCTAGAGTTACCTAACATGGTCACAGAGGGGCATTGAGGGATACTAACTCCCTGTACAGGCAAAATAGAAAAAAAAATCAAATATTCTTAAATGATGCTTTGCAGCATCAGGTTCTACAACTCAACGACCAGAAACAAATAATGAATTGCTTATCTGGTTCCCCTCAGCTTGGAGTCTTCTCATCTTTGCCTTGTCTAATCTTGATCTTCGAACCGCCTCTTGGATTTGCCGGTCATGATCCTTCAACATCTGATCCATGTTGCTTGATGGAACTAGCAGAGGCCCAGAATAATGAATTTTATGACCCTTTGAGCCATATCCAACCTGCAACATTGTCATAAGATAATCCAACCATAACATTTAGACAAAACTAGAACCAAGATGAAATAACTTAGGAGACAAAGTTAGCAACAGATAAACATTTCAAAACTACTTACAAGACTTGAGTCTTTGTTGCTGCTGGCTCTTCCTTCTTCCTTTTGAGGAGCATGTGCATGATTATTCTTCTGATCCTGTTGCGTCATTGACTCAGAGGCCTCCTTGAAGGATCCTGGGAACCTGCTTATTAGTTTTTGGGCATCTGCTTGTGATGATGCAGACCTTTCTCTGCGATCGTCAGAGAGCATACTCCTCCTTGCCGCGACTAAGCCTGATATTGTTGATAAGTCACCCCCCATTGAAACCTTTGGAGCATCCTCTTGGTTCTTCCCGGCTTTGGCCCATGCGGCACGGTGTGTCAGTGGACCTGAATGGGAAGCTCTTTTGTGTTGATGAACTGGGGGATCCACAAACAACGACGACAAATCTCAATGACCAAGAGGGGTTAGTTTAACAACTAAAAATGACCAAACCTGCATTGACAGGACCAGTTCAGCATTGGCATCAGGTGCAGGAATTGCTCGTGATTCTCTTGTGCCTTTTCTCTCAAGATCATGCCTCTGGCCCTTGACTCCTGCTCCTCCTTGTCTGCAAACATCATAACCAAAACCATAAGCAAGCACTTAAGGACAATAAATAAAAGAGCCCAGCCAATGCGAACATGTTAACAGAAGTAATAAGCACAAGTCTGATTTTAAGAACCAGTATATTTCAGCTACACTTATTGTTAGCTTCTGTATACCCACGTATTGTGAATCATAAGGAACATTAAAAATATTTTCTTTTCTGCTCCATAAGTAACCTTGACAGTGTTGTTGCAGTCACTATACATTTTACAAGTAAAATTTAGTATATTACAGGGCAGGGGACATTGGGGAGTGTGTGGAAAACTTAGTTTGAACAGTTACAAGAAGATTCATTTCTGCCATTTTCCCAAAGTTAATCATTGCACTTTGGAAATAACCAAAATTTTAGAAAAAAATAGACACAACAACAATGACATGGATTAATTAATCAGATTATCTCAAAACACAGACACAGGTAACCTTCAAAAATGCAATTTGTACAAATCATTTGAATATAAATGAATACAATTCCACACCAAAATCGAACACACCTTCTAGCTTCTTCATCCCGCACCTTGGCATCAAATTCTTTGCTAGGCGGATACTTTGGTAAGCTTGAGGGATCACAAGGTAGAGGCTTTGTTGAGAAGAACTAAATTACAAGTAAACCAATAGAAGAGGGTTAAGAGCAGTGCATACTGAAGTTTGAAAAAAATTCTCTAGTACCATAAATGCACTGCAAAACGTTTCTTGAGCAAGAAATGGTGAATAACTATCAACCAACACATCAATTTTTGGTTATAAAAATTAATTTTGTACCATATTAAGGCTGTTGAGACAATAGCCACAATAGTGGTGTATATTTGCAGTAATACATAAGATAACGAGATTTTCAATATCCCATTGTTGTCAATCAAAAGATTAGAACCCTTAATGTCACGGTGAAGTACACCACAGCTGTGGCAGTGATCAAGTCCACGTAAAAGTTGCTGCATGTAACATTTAACCTGCCAAGATCCAATAGGAAATTACTTAATTTTTTATTTGTGTTGCAGGATAGCATTCTGTTTTGAAATAGGTTTATTTCCGCCCTTCAATAAATCAGTAATTAAAACTTGATTGTTTTTCTCTGTTTTGTTTTTTTTTTTTTGTTATCTTGTAGCCCTTTTTTATTTAAATGTTAGTCTTTAGTGGAAATTTTACTCTTCATTTAATTTCTACCGCTTGCCTTAATTAGCCTCATTTTCAATGGAGACAAAAAAAGAAAGTAAATTTCAGGGAATTAATTTAGGAAGAGGGCGCATCAGCAATTAGCTTAAAAGTATAAACATCACAATAGAAAAGAAATCTTTGATTGCCTATGACATCAAACAAAAATGAGAGGAACCAATATTCTCCCTAGAAGACATGATAGGTTTGATTTGCAATAAAATGGAAAGAGAGAGATAAAACATAAGGATGCTTAAGAAATTCCCTGAGCTTCAGTAAACTTCAGTCCAGGATGTGATGCAAGTCCAGCCAAGTCATGCTCCATGTACTCAAAAACAAGGTATAAGCTGCAAGACATCCTTGATGTGACCAAGCCTTCCAATTTTATGACATTTGGATGATCAAGCCTGCGCAGAATGTGAATTTCCCTTGCCATGAAGCGAACACTCTCAGGCTCAAGATTATCAAACCTCACTTTTTTCAAAGCAACAATCTTCTTTTGTTCAAGATCTCGAGCTCTATAAACATTGCTATAAGTTCCCTGTCCAATCTGCACATTAGATAAAGGAAAAAATTATCAATTTATCATTCATGATTACAAAGCATACAGGAGATATGCTCACATTGAAGTAACGTGAAATCAAGGAGAAATATAACTGAAAATATCTGAAAACTACAAATGCACAATTCTCATATTCTACTTAATTTTATTTAGAAATAATTTCAGCATGAAATTGAGGATATATGACAGACAAACATAAGTGGTATATATTCAATCATTAATAAATTTCCAGAATTTTGTGTTAACTGTTATACTATGAGATCATAAAGATCAAAAACAAGTATAAAAACAGTATCTAGCAAAATGTACTGCCTAAGATTGTTATCGAAGAACAGACAAAAAGTGCATTGATTAAATAAAGAGGGAGGTGGTTTCCAAATCAATTAGAGATAGTTTCTTTACCAAGAATTATCATCAGATTAGACATTAAAAATGGTTATGCAGAAAAAATTAAGCAATTTTGGTCAACAATTTGAAGGAAGAGCTCGTGATTATTGAAGAGAATTCAGCTCAGAATCATGGCAACTTTTTTACTAAAAACCAAAAGAGGTAGTGGAAAGTTGGGGTGTTTTGTTTGCCACCTATAAAATATAAGAATTCAGCTCAGTTTCTCCTTTTTCACATTGCAGCCACATGCATGGAGTAGACTTTAGAAATATAGATAATTAAGAGAAAGGGGGTCAAAAAGATCAGGGGAAAATGTAACATCATGTAATTACAGAAAATGACTTTAAACTTGTTTTAAGTTTAAATCGCAATTGAAAAAAACAGTTATCTGCATCAAACCAAAGAATTGCATAATGTAATTGAGAATACAGGTCAATGAAAGAAGTTTACTTTATCCAACTTCTCAAAAGAATCTGCACGCCGTGGCAGCCATCCCCTGATAGCCTCTCCAGCCACTGCTGCCAGCCATGAGGGCCACCCAGCTGCAACCTGTTCACCTTCCATGGCTTTGGGAACACTACCAATTCCCGGATGTGGAGCAACAGCATATTCCATTTTCTCCCTCTTCCTTTCAATACTATCACCTTGCACTCTAACAGAACCATTCCCTTGCTTATCAATCAATGCAGTTCTTCCCTCATTGTTATCATATCTATCTTTTACCCTAAAAACTTCCTCCCTCATTGTAATCAATTTATTTAGAAACGTATTCGTAATCAATTTAGTGTAAAAATTTGAATTAAAAATAGGTTTAATACCTATTTTGGTCCCTCTTTTCGGAGGGTTTGTTCAAAGTGGTCCCTCCTTTTTTCAAAAGTTCACTTTAGTCCTACCTTTCGCAAAAACTGTTCAAGTTGGTTGGTCCCTTTTGGTAACGGCGTTAAGTTCACTAATGGCAGAACTGCGAGATGTGTAATGTTTGATGATGTGGCATTATAATTTGTTTTAAAAAATAATTAATAATGACGTGTAAATAGGGTAAAATAAAAAAATAGTGTATATTCCACCAGCATCAAGGCTTCGATACTTCTCTGCTTGCACCCAGAAAACACTATAGAAAATGGTAGCAGAATCAAATGCATTTCCAGAATGAACAGACCCAAATCACAAATCCCATGCCGATAGGTTTAAAGCTTATCTTTTGAAACAACTCATATCCCTCATCTTCCACCATCACCCAAATCAACCACCGCCGAAAGAAAATCAAACAACAAATCAATTTCTGAAGCAAAACGCCTTACCATCACAACCTGAGAATTCTGAACACCCTCTCCTTCATCTCCAGAAGTTCAACCCAAACATAAACCCATTTTTCCCCAACCCAATGCTTAACAGAAAACATTCACTACACCAATCAGAAAATCAATTTTTCACGCCCCAAGACTCACGCCCAACACAATACAGTACAAACAAGAAGGTGATTGCCGATGGCGGGTGTGAATTCCGAGTAGAAGCGGTGCAACCATGACGATTTATTTCACCTTCGACTTCGCATAACAGAGGAAGAGGAGTTTTATCGCCGGCATTGGAGTGGCGACCCTTTCTGGCATCAACGTCTTAAGACGAAGCGCAGGGAGAACCTCGCGCGAAGAGGAGAAGGAAGAGGCACCTTGGTGCGGTGGCCGGCAGAGATTGTGGCAGCGATCGCGCGACGAGCGGCGGAAGAGGGGAACTCTCACCTCGATCGGCAACGAACGTCAGCGCCGACGACGCCTTGTGCCACAACTCGCGGTGGCTGGTTGGGTGGAGGCCTGTTGCAGCGGCAAATCAGTGAGAGGTAGTGGGAAGCAAACTCTCCCTAGGGTTTCTGGTTGAGAAATTAATTTTTTTTTAACCCATATAATGAAGTGACACTGCCAACACATATAAAAGGTTCCAAGTCATCAAACATTGCACACCTGACAGTTCTACCGTTAGTGAACTTAACGCCGTTATCAAAAAGGACCAACTTGAACAGTTTTTGCGAAAGATAGGACTAAAGTGAATTTTTGAAAAAAAGGAAGGACCACTTTGAACAAACTCTCCCAAAGGAGGAACCAAAATAGGTATTAAACCTTAAAAATACAGGAGATTATCGAAGAAAAGGGGTAATTGAGACTACACGCAATTCCAAAAACTTGAAAAAGAAAAAGAAAGTCCAGAAGAACAAAAAGAAAGTAAGTCTCACAGAAGAACGAACTATTTTAGGATACAAAAGAATTAGGTTCTTGCAACAAAAGAACTTAGAAAAACAAAAATGTTACACCGCTGTAGCATCCTAAGTCTCACAGAAGAACGAACTATTTTGGGATACAAAGAACGGTTCTTGGACTCGCAAAAAAGAACTGAGAAGAACAAAAATCTTAGACCGTCATCCTCCGAAGCTATTCGGTAGCATCTTCCTTCTCGGTTTCCTTGAGAATTACCTTCGCTTTCTTAGCCTCTTTTGCCGCATCTTGAAGGCGGTCGTCTCTCACGAGTTCTTTAACATAATCAAATTGGGCTAACGCCAGCGATCGTCTGGCGTCATAGCGCCTACGCTATGCTTGCTGCAAAGCCGTTAGTCCGCCAGCATTATGTGGATCCATTGCTCGGTGAATAGAGATGATGACAATTTAGCGTCTACGAGCAAAATTGATGGTCAACTTCTAAAGTGGTGAGGTGAGGTTTAAAGTGGTGAGGTGAGGTTTAAAGAAACTTTTTCCTTATTTATATAGATTTTTCCTTATTTTATATAGTAGATAAATCGATACTAATAAATGAATTTCATTATAATATATAATAATAGACGTTGATACTTTATATGTAATAAATTCATAATATTAAAAAGATTAAATATTTTGTAGTTCTTAAATATAAAATCAGAATTTATTTATATTCAAAATTTTAATATAACTTTGTTTTTAATATTTCAAAATAAATTGATATGATCATCTTAATTTAATAATGTTAATTTTTTTATACATTAAACTATATTTTAAACTAGTATTTGGACTTAAATACTTCAAATAGTGTAAATTAATTAAGGTTTAATACCGTTTTTGGTCCTTAGTTTGAGAGATTGTGTTCAAAATGATCTTACCTTTTTCTTAAACGTAATAATTGATCCCAACTTTGAAAAAACACTTCAAGTTAATTCTTTTTCATTATTGTTAGGATATTTATCCTATTTTATCATCATTATAGTGTGTCAAGGGTTACCCTATTTATCATGATTATATTATGTCTAGGATTACCCTATTTATCATGATTATATTGTGTCTAGGGTTACCCTATTTATCATGTACTTGTGTATCAATTTATTCTTATAAATAGAAGATTGTGAGAGGGATCAATCAAGCTCTCTAGAATTATTTTACAGTTTCAATCTTAAGTATTATGACGTCAAATATTTAACGCTGTTGTTGTCCTCCTGAATAAAACTTACCTACGTGGCTAGGTAATCTTATTGCGTGGCAATATTAGGTTTTGACGTGTAAATTTTAAGTTGAGAAAAAATAATTTGAAGACATGGCAACAGCTTTAACGAGAGAGGTTAAAAAAAAGAGGGGTTAGGGTTAGATTATTTAGGATTATTGTCACACTCAGACATCAGAAAGCCATAGCACTGAGTAAGTCTTATCTTATTCTTCTTCAACATCTTCTAATAAGTTTTTCATTTTTCTATTCCTAGTTTGTTGTCGTTGTTGTTTTTGTCGCTATTGAAATTCGTTCTAAGGGTGAGGAATATTCTGGTGGCTCAATCGGATAGGGCTATGTCGCTTAAGCAGTTTGGCAAGTTCAAAAGAGATTTGGGGCTCGATAAAAGGAGGAAACTTATTACCATATTGAAGAAATTCCCAACAGTGTTTCAGATTATGGAAGAAGGGGTTTAATCTCTCAAATTAAAAACATCTCTTCCTTGAAGTCAGCTTATATCCAGCTACAAGCTGCTCATACTCCTTATGACCCTGATAAAATGCAAACTGTAGGTAAACTTGTTATTACTGAGCTAAAAATTCTGGAGGCTAGCTAGAAGCGAGCAAAACTAGAGAAAAATGTGAAGCTTAGAGGTTTGTCTACTAAAGAATCTGAAGAAGAAAATGGCTTTTTCCATGTTGATCTAACTCCAGATCTGTTCACCTCTGTTGTGGAAGCAGTTGCAAAAGCCATTCATGATTTTTCTAATTTAAAATTTACACGTCAAAACCTAATACTGCAACACAATAAGTTTACCTAGCCACTTAGGTAAGTTTTATCCAGGAGGGCGGGAACACAATTAAATATTTGATGCCGTAACGAAAAAGGATTAACTTGAACAAGTCATGTATTATGGGTTGACTTGTGTAAATAGCTAGTCTGAACAAATGGTTTAATGTTGTTTTTTATTGATGATTTAGGTGAAGAGCTTCACTTGTATTATGATACATCATGTATGCAACATCATCATTAGTTTTGATTTGAATAATTTGTTCTCTACATTTAAATCTATGATTCATTTAATTTTTAGGTTTGATGATCATTATTCTAGAGTTATAAAATTTGTAGGTAAGGTTGTAAACATTATGAATTTCCATGATGCTGGCTCGTTGGACAAGTCCTCCAAAGTAAAGTATTGCTCCAATGAAAACCATGTTATCAAGAGTTGTGGAAGAGCTTGCATCAGGTGAATTTATAAGCGTTATAATTTCTTTCACAAATATTATAAACTTAGTCTAGAACTAAATATTGGTATTGAAAGGAAATTAATACTTATAAGGAATCATTTGTACCACACGAACATCAACTAATATCTTAGTAGCATTGTACCTAATCAGACTATCATTTACAAGTTTAGGTTGACGATAACACAACTTATTAAATATTTTTTAATGAAAAAAAATCCAAAGGCAATGCAATACTCTTTCTTCAAAATTAATGAGGGTGTCACTACAATAAATTGTATATTTGTTGGTGGAATAAAGATGACAAATACTAATTTGTCAATAAAATGAATTTTGAAGTATCTAGAAAACATTAGAAAGGAGTTGAATATTTTTATTGGAAAACTTTTTTCACAACCAATATAATAGCACTCTCATCGAGGATCAAAAGATTTTGTATAAGATGTTAAACGCTCGACTTTTGGAAATCAAATTAAATGAGTTCTTTCCGAGTGTGTTTTAGTCGTTAAAAGGGTTTGTTGCAGCGTTTTAATAAAGTTTGCTTTTTAATAAAGAATCATTTAACCTAAAGATCCTTTATACAAAAAATAAAGTGCAACTGTAGGTTTTGTAAGAGAAGCACTAGTGGAAAAACGACGTTTAACGTCAACTCATAGACGTCGGTCAACAGTCCACCGATGTAATAAGATGACCGGTGGCAATTCCATAAATAACTGAAACTAGTAGACGTCGGCTACCTGTGTAACCGATGTCTCAAACAATAGAGACGTCGGGCACACTGCACTTTGACGTCTAAAAGGTCTGCAGGAAGGTGAATAGTCGCCATATGGACGTCTAATACGAGCGCACCGACGTCTATACTCGACTTTAGACGTCGCCTGGAAGCAAGAGACGTCGGTTAGCTGATCGCTGACGTTTGTGTCCTGACAGGTTGATGGATGTAATTAATGTTCGTGCTAATAGACGCCAGTGCTGCTTAAGAACATACGTCTATAGCCTGACAGTTAGGTGGATTGTAATAATAATTCCGCCAAGTAGACGACGATCTGACAGGTGGTGACGTCTATAACATTAGAGATGTCGGTCGGCCATGCAACGGACGCCTAAAATCCGTGCCATTAATTATATTTAAATTAAAAAGACGTGAAATTAGTTACAACATCAACGTCTATAACATTATAGACGTCAGTGGATTATTGTAACCGACGTATATAGCCATTTATACTACAGAACGTGAACCCGCGAGCAGTTACCATCCTTGATCGTCTTCTTCCTCGCGATTTCTGTTGCAACATTGCTTTCCAGGTTGATTTTCTCGATTTTTCACCGTTTAAATTCAGTTTTACTCCGATTAAGTTACTCTTTGCTGAAATATCTTCCATTTGAACTGATTAAAATTCGTCTTCGTTGCGTTTTGATGCAGTTTGTGGCATGTTCTTGGGCGACGTTTTTGACCGTTTTTGGCTTATATTTTTAGGCGAGTAGTCTTCCATTTCCCTCCATTGCTGTTTTAATCTGCTAAAAAGGTTAGCTTACTTGTTAAAAACTTTTATTGTATGTATGTTATTGTCTTTTATGTATGCATGTTATTGGCTTTTGCGTTTGCATGTTTTTGGCTTTTACGTATGCATGTGTTATCGGCTTTTGAATATGCATGTGATAAATTTTAGCTGTATTATTATAATTGACATGTTAGATTATAAGTATCAAATCAATGAGTTAAACTTAGTTCCCGTTTGAAATTTAACATAAACGATTAATCTTTTAATCGTTTGTATTAAATTTTGAATTGTCCGATTGGATAGTTTGGGAAAATTATTTTTCATAAATTTGTTATAACATGTACGTTGGAGTTTATGCATAAGACTGATGAAATTTCGGTTCATTATTTGTGTTGTTCTCCGGATGCATATTTGATTGTGGTAATTTGTGACTACTCTCATTTCGTGTATTTCGGAGACCAATGCGAAATGTTGCCGAAATTTTATCAAATTTATGATGTAGACTTCTTTGCACATGTCTTAGCAATTTACGAAAAATATTTTTCCTGAATGGGTAGGGCCGAACCTTGTGAGAGTTAAGAATTTTATACTGATAAACTATGTTACAAACATAGTATGGATCGAAGTTGGATGAATGCACGTCGCATCTCTGAAGAATACGAGAAGGGTGTTTCAGTGTTCTTGCAATATGTTAAAGAAAATGCAAAGTCTGTGAACGGGACATATTTTTGTCCTTGTGTTTGTTGTCTTAATAGCGACACCCACAACAACCTTCTCTCCAGTTGGACTAGAGTCGACACTTGCTCCGCTGCGTGACTCGGCGTTGAGTGCTCCTCAAACGGCAGAGTGGTGGGCCTTTCCGACGAGATTCCGCAGCAAACATCCTCCCTCCGCCTTCTTCTCCGCCTTGACATTCTCCGACAACAACATCCGCGCTTCACTGCAACGCCCTCGCCACGCCAACCCCCACCACTGTCCCAACACTCACAAGGACAAAAACATGAACCCTAGCCGCAAACCAGCCACCAACGAACCGCCGACAGCGTTTGCAACAGTAACCGCTTCAAACCACCTTAGGACGAAAACCTCACGCTTCAAGCCAACAAACCGCTTCGAACAGAGAGTAAGGAATGGAAAAGCGCCACCCAACAACGAACCTCCGTCAGCGCCCACACCACCAAACTTGTGTCGTCGAACCACAGCGTCGAATTGGTTGACCGCCACCAAAGTTGAAACCCTAAGTCAATGAGTGAGTTTGACAAACAGGAGGGAAGTAGTTGTACTTTTGGGAAATATGAGGAACTAATACTCAAATTTTGAACTTATAGCATCGCAGCATTACCGAAGGGCAAAAACCCTCGGTATTTAATTTCACCGATACATTATCGAAGGCCTCAAGGTCGTCGGTAATACATGCTTTTATTGTAGTATCTTATGCTAAATTGAAGGTTAAGACAAGTTGCATTGAACAAGATAAGTTGATTCAAGTTGAAGATTAAGATAAGTTAGCTTAAATCGTAAGTCAATGTGAGTCGGTCTGACCAAAGGTTGAACTTAGTTGATCTTGATTAAAAATCGAACCAAATCATCTAGGGTGAAGGTCGACCCACGTTGGTCAAATTAAAGAATTGAGTCAAGTCTATTTGAGTTAAAGTTCAAACTGAATTGATTGAAAGATAGAATCGAGTGATCCTGAACTAAATGTTAAATTACTCGAACTGATTCAACTCAACTTTTGATCTGAGCCAACTTATTTCAATTTTCAACTCAGATTAAATATCTTGTCACTACTACAAAAATCATATTTTATGACGTACAAAAACGAGATATGACTTACATAGTTTTGTACGTTATAATAGGTCTACACATTTTATGACGTAGCAAAAATTTATGTCATGATAGCCTGAACATATTATGACGCAGTTTCTAAAATCAATCCATTTTTTTATATGAATATTGGAGAAAATTGTTTCGAATTGATATTGAGTAAAATTATCTATGTTCACATTCATTAGAGTTATTTTTTTTATAGACTTCTTGACACTCTTTCTTCTTCTTGAGAGCCAGCACAAATTTTAAGTTGACATCCATAAAAAACGGCAGCAAAATCTAACAAATTATGATAAAAAAATAAATAACTATAATGAATGTGAACATAGATAATTTTACTCAATATCAATTCGAAACAATTTTTTTTCAATATTCATATAAAGAAAGGGACTGGTTTTAGAAATTGCGTCATAATATGTTCAGACTATCATTACGTAAATTTTTGCTACGTCATAAAATGTGTAGACCTATTATAACCTACAAAACTATATATGTCATATCTCGTTTTTGTACATCATAAAATATGATTTTTGTACTAGTGAAAGCTGGAACCAATGATTTGTTCTTTTCTAAACACCATCATATTCTCCTTTCATTTCTTTTTATCTTAGGATGTATAGGTGTTGTTTGTATTGGAATATTATTTGCTTGTGCTGGTAAGCTTGTTTTAGAAATTAGTGAGGAAATCTATTTCTTCTTGAACAATACTAAAGAAAGTAGGAATCCCAGGGCCATCAGAATATTGTCACTGATGACAAAGAAAGACCAAATTCTGGTTAGTAACTTGCTAATCGATTCAAGTTTATATATCTTGACATTTGAGTGTTGTTTGATGAATCAGTCGTGGCCAATTTCCATGTGTTATTATTATTATTATTTTATTAAAAATGTGGTTATGTATCATGTGAAGATAAATGTCTCATAATTTTTTCTATAATATCATGGTAATTAACCATGATATTGTGTAAGGTGAATGTACTTATCTCTTAAAGTTTGTAATTGGTTGAACTTATGGCTATTTATTGTTTTTTTTTGTTGTTGTAGAACTTGAGAGAAATCTTCTTGATGCACATGTAAATAAAGTTTAAAACTAGATGTATAACTTAGTCTTACGTTATTGGTACATCTTATTAAGCATTAATGGTTAATCTAATATATACTTCAATGTTTTCAGGTATGTTTGTATTATAGAAAGTGAAGGACTTGAGATATCAACTAGCACTTGATACTGAAAATTCAGAGTACATCATCAGATTACAGCACGTGGGAGGAGGTGAAATGTGCACAAGTTTTCTTAATTTCCCCTTTTGAAAAGAGCTGCTTGCTTGGCGTTGTGTTTGGTATATGATTCAGGTGCACCATTATCTCATTTTAATTCTACTACTGCCAAAACATTTATAAGCATTTCTTTTTTAAAATTTCACTTGCCAACACAGTTGAATAGGTAAATTGTATTCTTTGTATGTTTCAGAGTATTACTTTTATCCTGAGTTAGATTTTTATTATTGTTTCTTAATTTTATTATTGATTTTGTTGTAGTCGTAAGACTTCTTTCAGACTTGAGTTTTTAAAATTTGAGATCAAGAGAGGTTCACATAATCAAAGAAAGAGCTTGATGTCTTGCTTTCAGACAAATAATTTGCAAATGTTCTATTTCTTGTGTTAGGAAACAAGATTGACATCCATATATTGACATCCATATATTGTAAGGGTTATGTATGATTTTAAGAAACATAGTAACAAATTTGGTGATGTTTTCTTTCATATGTTTTTCAACTATTTTCTCTTGTCTCTTTATCTTCTGATATGATGATCTTGTTTGACAAATATTAAAATAGAGAAAAAAGATATCTAAATTAAAATTATCATAATTTCAACTTTTATATCGGTTGGAGATAATAACAGGCATAAGAAACTTTTTTTTGGCATAGTTCCAGTGAATGCGGTTGGTACTGGACTTCTTAGATCTTGCTAAAGAAAATACAAAAAAGGATTTGAAAACTTGTGTTATATTTGGTGTCTATCTTGTAAAAATCATTGCAAAACCATAACTTTGTTGTATTTTGTTTGTCATCATAAAGTCTTTATGAATACATAGATACTGAGCCTATGTGTTACCATTTTTCTTGTAAAAGAAACACTTTTTCTTTTTTTCAGTTATGTAGGTATTAGTCTCAAGTTATCAAAAAGAATATAAAACTGAATGAGAAAATATTTTTGAAAACTTAGCTTCTCATAAAATTAGCTTATTCTCTTAAAAGAAAATATTGTAAACAATCATAAAGTAGATTTTGCATTTCTAAAAAGAATACAAAACTGAATGAGAAAATATTTTGAAAAACTTAGCTTCTCATAAAATTAGCTTATTCTTTTAAAAGAAAATATTGTAAACAATCATAAAGTAGCTTTTGCATTTTTAAAAATATCTAAACAAAAACATAATTACTAGAATCAATTTTTTATTTTTAATTTATAACTAATATTATTATCAAAACATTTCCTCTAAAGAGCATTGAGTCATACCTCCTACATAATATGAAAGATTTGTTCATTAGTACTTTATCTCTTGTATGATTGTTTTCATATTTTTTCAATGGTATTTAATACATTTATTCGGTGTGTTATGAAAAAGAAATGAATAGCTTGATTTGATCAAATGCATTACAGAATTTAAAACTGATACGTGATCACATCTATTAAGGAAATGCTTTAAGAGCTTTTATTTTTAAATTAAATTGAGTCAAAGGTTGTTTCCTAAAAGGGGATTCAGTTATTTTAATTATGGAGTGCACCGGTAGACTAAAAATTAGGATGAGAGTGTTAGTGGGGAGTTATTTTTACGTCTTTAATTTAATGATTTTTTTTCCTTTTGTCATCTTTTTGTAGTATACTTTCTTTTTATTTATTGATTAGAATATTTATATAATTGATTTAGTTCTTGCTTTCAATGTTAAACACTTAGTGATGAGTGTGATACTTTATTCATTATAATCTTACATCTGAATAAATATATATTAATCACTACAATTTTAATATCTCATCATAAAAAAAGAGATGAATCGTGTATAATATATGTCTTAAAATGTTATACAATTTTAATGAATAGTTTTAGTTAAGAGTAATTGTATTTTAAAAAATACTCAATTTTTTATTAAAAGTAGTTGTGTTCTAAATAATATTCAATTTAGGTATCTGTATTTTGATTCTAAAATCACTTTCCAGAGTCATTCCTCTTCCGACTAACCTCCAAACTCCATTTTCCTCATAATGCAATGTTGAACATCTTTAGGTCTCAAATACCTAATCATTCATCTCTTTTGGCTTGTAAATATTACTCCGTTTTACTCACGCTATCTTCTTGCCTGTGGTGCCCTAGCCCCATAGGAAATCTCTAGGGATATTTTTTATGTCCTTTTTCACTTTTAAGGGTATTTTGAAGGATGTGTAGAATAAGGATAACGATGTTAACACAAATTTGTAGAACCCTACATTCTTCACCATATAGAAGGTCATTCTTATTTATTAAGATTAGTTGTAAAACATTGAAGCTTTGTGTAATTTTGTGTTGCTAATAATATATCCTTTTTCAATTCATGCTAGTATATTCATTTTTCATGATTAATGCTTGATATGGATTGGTTCCATGCTTGATTTGTGGTTTTTTATGTATTGGAAAATATGAATTGAACCTAAAACTGAAATTGAATACCTAGTGAAGCTTGTATCTAGGGATAAAACATGATTCATTAATCATCTTAAGACTTATGAACTTAATGCATGATTGTTTGTTGAGGATTCAAGAAATTGGAACTTGATGAATTATCATATGGTCAAAGTCAATCACAAATATGGTATAACTTGTAAGTTCTTTTATCTATGCAAAGTTATCATCTACAATTTTCTAATATAAGTTATTCACTGCGACTACTCCCAAGTATATCCACCATAAAGCATAAGTTCGTTGAAGTGTTTTATGTACAATACGCTTATTGACACGTCTCTCTTGTTTGCAAATGTGATTCATTTCACAAGAAGTAATAAATATGTTTTAACATTATATTTCCATTTGTTGTGCACATAACACTTCTCATATACATCACTCAATGTCGACCTCGATATTGTTTGTCTTTTGTGGAGGCATCACTATACTCCACCCCATGTAATTTTAGCAAAAGTTATGTTTTTGTTGTCACATCCAAGTTGACATCGCAAAACTATTCATTATAGGAATGTGAATAAGTGAGGACACACCATCTAGTATTATGGTCATCTCACCAAATGACAAATGAAAGTTGTTATTTTTCTTATGTCACCTTTGCATAAACACAAATAATAACTTTTAGTACGTGATCTCGTAACTAACACTACAGAGAAATAACAACTAAAAATTCTCAAAGTACAAAGTCATGCTTATGTGTGATCCCAAAAGTTTAGTTTTTGTCCATGTGACACCAACTTCACACCTATTCACAATCTTATGAAAACAATTTTCAATATTTTACTACAAACAAATTCAAATATAGTATGATAATTATAAATATTAGGATATAATTTAGGTTTAATACATTATTTGGCCCCTATTTTTGGGGGTTTTGTTCAAAATGGTCCCACCTTTTGAAAAAGTTCAGTAAGGTCCCATATTTTGGTTTAAAATGTTCAATTTGGTCCTTTTCGTGGACGGCGTTAGAAACTTAACGGTGGTGGTGCCACTGTGGCGAAATTTGAGTGAGCTGTTATGCTTTGATGGTTACGTGGCACTGTAAATTGGGGAAATATCTTAAATTGGGGACCCTAAAGTGGAAATTAGAATTAGAAACCCTAAATTGGGAAAAAATCCCCAATCTTCTCCTGCTTCTTCTTCATCTCTACTCCCTACAACCTCATCCAGACTAGACACACCTTCTTCACATTCCGAACCAGCACTGCAGTAACTGCGGTGAACACTCTTCTTCTACTTCGTTTTCTCCTTCGCTAGACGATTGATTTCAGCTTTTGCTTGGTTCAGCAGCCACTCCACGATATTGCTAGCTTTGTCAAAGCCCAACATATCTTGCAAACCAAAAAACCTCCTTGCAACATTAAGGGAAAGTCTCATCCTCCTATCCCTCAATCTCCTGCGATGCTGTTGGAGGGAAATATGAGAAAGACTAACCGGTTGAGGGTCAGGGTTTTGATATTGGGGATTTTTCCCCAATTTAGGGTTTCTGATTCTAATTTAGGGTTTAGGGTTATTAAAACTTTAGGGTTTTCCCCAATTTAGGATATTTTCCCAATTTACAGTGCCACGTAACCATCAAAACATAACAGCTCACTCAAATTTCGCCACAGTAGCACCACCACTGTTAAGTTTCTAACGCCGTCCACGAAAAGGACCGAATTGAACATTTTAAACCAAAATATGGGACTTTACTGAACTTTTTCAAAAGGTGGGACCATTTTGAATAAAACCCCAAAAAGTAGGGACCAAATGATGTATTAAACCTATAATTTATTATTAAGACGTCCTAAAAGTTCTTAGAAACGTTATATATCTATGCACATAATCAATAAGGTGATATCTTTGGAACTCTTGAGAAATGATTACTCATTATGTATGTCATGTGAATGTGCATCCTCTACATGCACTTCATCAATATGACCTGATATGCAAGGTCTACCTCACTTTCTATATGCTAAGACTACAATCCTTTGAAAAAAAACATATAAATGTGTTACTATGGGCTCATAGCCGACTGATCGGTAAAATCAGTCCGACCAATGATACTTCGTAGGTCACTTCAAACCCTACGCAAATGTACTTTGCTAGGACTTGGGGGGCTGGTGTTACTACCGAGGGCAGGCAACCGACCGCAGAGAGTGTTCTACCGAGGGTAGGTAGCCGGTCGGATGTGTCATAACACAACCGATCGGGCAAACGCAAGGAGAATAGACTGATCGGTAAAATCAGTCCGACCGATGATACCTATCAGATTGGTGAACCGATCGGTTAGATCAGCCGTTAAGGTAATTAATGGTAATAACTGTCGGGGAGTTAATGAGGATAATTATCATTTATTGATAATTAATAGTCATTCATTGGTGGTTAATAAGTTAGATCCAACGGTAAGCTCTTTATAGTTTATAAATATATTTCTGGCAAAGGAGACAGGTAACTTAACTTGAACTGAAAACTGAGAACTCTGATAACTAAATCTTGATTACAAGATTATTACGCAAAGTCACTGACTTGAGCGTCGGAGTGTCTTTTGCAGGCACCCTCCCCCGCGGCTCAGACAAGAAGAAGAGAGAAGACAACACAACTGGACATCGGAGCAGACAACTTTGAATGTTTTAGATTAGGGTTCTAAATCCTGCCGAAACATTTTGGCGCCCACCGTGGGGCCGAGCGGCATCCCATTGGAAAGTGCAAGGAATCAAGATAAGCACTCGGTCTCGGCATCCCTACTTCAAAGTAAAGCGAAAGCTATACAACATAAATTATCATCTCGGCGTGGAATTTCAACCAAGAGAGATAAGTATTTTTGAAATGTGAATATTTCGTATAAAAATAAAATAAATAAAAATTTATGTTCCTTATAGTATTAGTTTTACAACAGATACTGAAAAATTTAAATATCCAATTGACAGTTGCAACAATTATATTATATACCGACTCAGTATATCACCTAATAAATATTATATACTGTTACAAGAAACATTATATATTGTTACAAAATTTATTTGAGAGTAACCTAAAAGAATGTAATTTTTCTCTTTCGGCTTTTATTTATTATATATTATATATTATATATATATATAATATAATATAATATAATATGTAACTAATATTGGTGCAAATCAAAATATATTGTAATCGAAGCATTTATGTTATATAATAGTTATATAATATAATATATAACGATCGGTGCAATGGACAATGAGAAGGTAGCCCTGATTCAGTTCAATAACAATTCATATCAAATATTTATTATCACAAACAGCTTAGTTTGCAGGTCGTTCATTAGAAAAAGGCTGGAAAAGAGTCTTTCAAATACTGTTTTGCAACACGACATATTACCATCCACCAAGAGAGTGTTAGATCATACACCATCCTCCTCTGTGATTGATGCATCACCTACGAAAGGACTCACCGACAACATCAAAATAACTCCAGCATCAACACCAGTGCATTCGGCGTTGATCAAATATTCATATATTTTGATAGTTATATTTTATATGGTTTAATGTCTCCGTAGGTCCCTATTTTGGTCATGAATTTTAAATAGGTCCTCTTCATTTTCGGCGTATCAATTGAGTACTTGTTTTTGTAAAATTAAATCAATTACATGCCTGCCGTTAATTTGGACAAACGGCCGTTACGGTATTGGTTACGTGGCATTTAAAATGATTTTTGTATTAAATAATTGGTATGCAGAGATGTATATTCAGTTTTGGGTAAGGGCAAAGTAGGAAATTCAGTTCTCTCACTCTACACTCAATGCTGCCTCCCTCCATCGAGACCCAGGTCTCTTTCTCTCTGACCA
This sequence comes from Vigna angularis, assembly GCF_016808095.1. Lineage (NCBI taxonomy): Eukaryota > Viridiplantae > Streptophyta > Magnoliopsida > Fabales > Fabaceae > Vigna > Vigna angularis. Next base: position 12,840,562 of record NC_068970.1, on the reverse strand, counting down.
GGAAAACCTAGGGCTGGGAGGTACGCCGTCGCCACCTCGGCTGGAACCGGCCACCGCCACCTCCGCCAAGACCACGCCTTGGCCTCGCCGGCGACAACCCGAGCCACCGGAACCACCGTTGGCCGCAACGCCTTTGCCCTCCCTCTTGCTTCTCCGCTTCTTCGAAGAAGGTGACCTAGGGAGGTTTGCCTCCCCTGCGCGCACGCACCATCGCCACCACCGAGTCGGAAGATGGCTGCATGCTTCCTAGATTGGGCGAGAATGAATGAAGAGTGAAGTATGGGTTTTGTTTTGATTTCTGTTTCTGAGTTTGGTTGATTGTAGGTTGAAGATGGTGTTGTGTTTGAATTGGGGGAATGGGGTTCGGAAGGAGACGTGGAGTGCGTGGATGAGGGAGTGGAAATCAGGGGGAGGTAGTGCGTGTCATGGCGGAGGATGTTGGTTTAAGATTGGGAACTCAGACAAATGAAGGTTGCAAGGGTGGAGGATGGTTGAAGAGGATGAAGACATTGTTGTTCTTCTTTCTGTTGTTTTTCAAATTTCCTACTTTGCCCTTACCCAAAACTGAATATACATCTGTGCATACCCATTATTTAATACAAAAATCGTTTTAAATGCCACGTCTGATTAGTAACTGCACTCAACCATGCCACGTAACCAATACCGTAACGGCCGTTTGTCCAAATTAACGGCAGGCCTGTAATTGATTCAATTTTATAAAAACAAGGACTCAATTGATACGCCGAAAATGAAGAGGACCTATTTGAAATTCATGACCAAAATAGGGACCTACGGAGACATTAAACCTATTTTATATTTATCTTAAATTTGTTTTTTATTGAATAACTTAATTATTTTATCCGATTAAGTGATGTTGTTCAGGAACAAAGGAGCATCCAATATTTCCTTGGATTTATTGTTGAACAGGATCAAGATCTTGGTAAAAAATTTTCTCTACAGCCGTTTTTCGAATTGCTGTGGACGGCAATGGGTCTTCACGAGAATTAAGTGGCAGCAATCTTGACTTTTCCTTTTCGCCAGAACGAAAACATAAGGAACAATAAAATATGAACTAATATCAAGACTTCAAATTTTTCTTTTACTGCTCTTATAGCTTCGTTTTTAATATGTTGGCCATGATTGTTTCGTTCCTTCCTCGATTTCGATTCATTTGGAATTTATAGATTATAACTTCATTCATAGGAAACCTAGCAGTTGTAAGGGAAATATTCGTAAAAACTGTTATGCGGGGAACCATCACCCTTGAGGGGGAATCTTCTGACAACATTGATAATATCAAGGCCGAGATCCGAAACAAGGGGGACGTCTCCCGGGTCAGCAACGTATCCACTCCGACTACGTGCCGAGGAACCTCTGCATCTCGTCTCACACCTTCGTCGGATCCTGGAACCAATCGGACCGCCGGAAGCTGAAGCATTCGGAGCAAGGTTTGGATATGTACCGTGATCCTCTGGATCTGAGGTATTTTGCGGAAACTGAGAACGATGAGAATCTCGTTCAAGATTCGGTGGAGGAGATAGTGGAGAAGAGCCTTGGTTGCATAGTGGAGCAGAGGAGGGAGATCAGCATGAGCAATTGATATAGAAAATATCTTAGCGACGAGCAAGTTGCTTATGCTACCCTTGATGCCTATTGTGCGTTCCTCGTTGGAAGAAAAAACAGAGTATGGAATGTCGGAATCCATTAGAGAAAATAACGGCAGGTGAAAAGCTTTTGAATGGCAATGTTGTCAATAATGAGACCACTTGTGGAACACCTTCAATTCCAGGATTCTTAAACATTAACCTAGAGGTGACCTCCTCCGCGTTGAAATAAACAAAGTAAGGATTCCAGCCCTGGAGGTTCTTGAAGTGGCGTCATCCGCATAAGCATTTAATTGAAGCATCATGTTAAGGGTTCCTATCCCATGATCATGCCGAGCAGAGAGTGATAGTTTTTAACCCCTCCGTATAAGAGAAAGCGTCAAAGCACCAAACAAGTGTAAAAATACACTTGAGTACCGAAACAAAAGATACACCTCAACTCTTAGCGTCTCTCGGAGCGCTAATAATTCATATGTCATCAACATCTTCTATTCTTCTTTTATGCAGGTCATAAGACTCTAAAGTAGGTACATTTTGCCCGAGCGGTCACGTCTGGTCTCGTCATCTTTGACTGAGCGATCGCATTTACATCAAGACCGAACGGTTTAACTTGCTCGTTCGTCTCGCCTCGACATCTTGGACCGAGTGGTCACGTCCGGCCTCAATATTGTTGACCGAGCGGTCACGACCGGTCTCAACTCAAACTAAATTCAGCTACAATTTTCTAATCATTCGAAATTTGTATGTTGTTTTTTCTTCAGTGCAGATAACAGGACTATGTATACAAACTACTTGGCACACCTTGAGCAACCGAGCGGGTGAGGCAGTCTCTTCGTGAGCTCTCACCTTGGTCTTAGAGCACGCTCCTCGAGAGCTTCTAAGACCTAAACCGAGCGGGTGAGGCAGTCTCTTCGTGAGCTCTCACCTTGGTCATAGAGCACGCTCCTCGAGAGCTTCTAAGACCTAAACCGAGCGGATGAGGCAGTCTCTTTGTGAGCTCTCACCTTGGTCTTAGAGCACGCTCCTCGAGAGCTTCTAAGACCTAAATCAAGCGGGTGAGGCAGTCTCTTCGTGAGCTCTCACCTTGGTCTTAGAGCACGCTCCTCGAGAGCTTCTAAGACCTAAATCAAGCGGGTGAGGCAGTCTCTTCGTGAGCTCTCACCTTGGTCTTAGAGCACGCTCCTCGAGAGCTTCTAAGACCTAAATCAAGCGGGTGAGGCAGTCTCTTCTTGAGCTCTCACCTTGGTCTTAGAGCACGCTCCTCGAGAGCTTCTAAGATCTAAACCGAGCGGGTGAGGCAGTCTCTTCGTGAGCTCTCACCTTGGTCTTAGAGCACGCTCCTCGAGAGCTTCTAAGACCTAAATCAAGCGGGTGAGGCAGTCTCTTCGTGAGCTCTCACCTTGGTCTTAGAGCACGCTCCTCGAGAGCTTCTAAGACCTAAATCAAGCGGGTGAGGCAGTCTCTTCCTGAGCTCTCACCTTGGTCTTAGAGCACGCTCCTCGAGAGCTTCTAAGATCTAAACCGAGCGAGTGAGGCAGTCTCTTCGTGAGCTCTCACCTTGGTCTTAGAGCACGCTCCTCGAGAGCTTCTAAGACCTAAATCAAGCGGGTGAGGCAGTCTCTTCGTGAGCTCTCACCTTGGTCTTAGAGCACGCTCCTCGAGAGCTTCTAAGACCTAAATCAAGCGGGTGAGGCAGTCTCTTCGTGAGCTCTCACCTTGGTCTTAGAGCACGCTCCTCGAGAGCTTCTAATACCTAAACCGAGCGGGTGAGGCAGTCTCTTCGTGAGCTCTCACCTTGGTCTTAGAGCACGCTCCTCGAGAGCTTCTAAGACCTAAATCAAGCGGGTGAGGCAGTCTCTTCGTGAGCTCTTACACCGAGCGGGTGAGGCAGTCTCTCCGTGAGCTCTCACCTTGGTCTTAGGGCACGCTTCTAGAGAGCTCTTAAGACCTAAATCATGCGGCAAAGCAAGCTCAAGCAAGCTCTTTTGGGAACTCTCGCCTTGGTCGGGGAACTATTAGCGCAAAACCCGCTCGGGAGATAAAGAACGCATGCTAGCGTGAATATAAACTCAGGTAAAATCTACTACCGATCGATATAACTTTATAAACCCAACGCAATATCAAATTTTGCTAGGGCTTGGGGGGCTTATGTTACTATGGGCTCATAGCCGACCGATCGGTAAAATCAGTCCGACCGATGATACTTCGTAGGTCACTTCAAACCCTACGCAAATGTACTTTGCTAGGACTTGGGGGGCTGGTGTTACTACCGAGGGCAGGCAACCGACCGCAGAGAGTGTTCTACCGAGGGTAGGTAGCCGGTCGGATGTGTCATAACACAGCCGATCGGGCAAACGCAAGGAGAATAGACTGATCGGTAAAATCAGTCCGACCGATGATACCTATCAGATTGGTGAACCGATCGGTTAGATCAGCCGTTAAGGTAATTAATGGTAATAACTGTCGGGGAGTTAATGAGGATAATTATCATTTATTGATAATTAATAGTCATTCATTGGTGGTTAATAAGTTAGATCCAACGGTAAGCTCTTTATAGTTTATAAATATATTTCTGGCAAAGGAGACAGGTAACTTAACTTGAACTGAAAACTGAGAACTCTGATAACTAAATCTTGATTACAAGATTATTACGCAAAGTAACTGACTTGAGCGTCGGAGTGTCTTTTGCAGGCACCCTCCCCCGCGGCTCAGACAAGAAGAAGAGAGAAGACAACACAACTGGACATCGGAGGAGACAACTTTGAATGTTTTAGATTAGGGTTCTAAATCCTGCCGAAACAAAATGCATTTCATGTTACTCAATTTGGAGGACTTTGAATCTCTTTAGTTTATAAAAAATTTCGACATTGTTCTATCCAAAACATCAAATCCGTCTTTTTTTACTTTTGAACTAGTTGATTTATAATGTATTTTCATGTTACATAATCTAGAAATTTATTAGAAAACTAAATTCATAGTCTCTTTGATGAAATAATAAAGAAGAAAACCATAAAATGTAATGACAAAAGCTTATTCCAACAAGTTTGTAGCCATGATGACAGAACCAAAGGAAGATGACAAACAATAATGGTTACACAATGCTTTCATAGTAGTTAGAATCAGCCAAATACTTTATTAGTACAACGCGGTGCATATGAAAGAATAAAAATAGGTTAACTTTTATATGTATAAAAAAAGATATTTTGACATTTCCCAAATTCATAAAATACAAATAGAAAGCACGAGATCTAGGAAATAATTACCCAACTTATATTAGAAAAAAATTAGACTTGTTAACACACAAGGGCCAAAACCATTAATTACTTATTTATTTTAAAATAACATAAGTACTAATAAGTAATATATATATATATATATATATATATATATATATATATATATATATATATATAACTAATATATGATAATAAAATAGAAAAATAAACTATATGTATCCATAAGTTAAATTGAATTTATGTATAAATTCATTTATTGAATATTTTTATATTAGCTTCTCTAAACATAAATTTTCAAAATTATACATTTTTTTTTTAACTAGAAATGTTTATAAATAAATTTATTCAAAAATTTAAAACATATATATCTCCTTGAGAGGAACAGAAATATCTAGTGAGAATTTAAATTAACATTCTCCAATATTAAAGAGAGATTGTTGCTAGCAACAAAATTGAATACCGTGCATGAATTTAACTTTTTTACTGATGTGTGTTCAACTATCTCCTTGACTAAAATTTAAAAAAAAAAAAGTAATAATTAATTACGTAACATTGTTTATCTTTCTTGGCAGAGGCAGAAACTAGTGAATAGTTAAACCAACTTTAATTGCTATAACAAGATGATAAAGAGCAAAAATTTTACCTAAATAAAAAATTTTATGATTGGTGGCGTAAACTGTTACGAAACAGTTGTCAGAGCTATTGGGTCCAAAAAGACAGAAAGAGGTCTTATGAATATTTGTTTACCATTTGATTTAATTTTTTTGAGGAAATTAATATAAAGCAGAAAAGTATCAATGCAACCCGTATATAAAGATTCCTAATTATTTTGTTTTAATAATAAAAGTTGCTTAATGGCTCTATATGATTTGTTGATAGAAAGTCTGCTTTACATTGTTCGTTTGGACTCAGACATTACTTAAATTTTGTATTGACATCTTTATTAGCTTTATTACTGCAGTCAACCCCCTCTACTTTGGAAAATTGACAATTTCCTTGTTTCCATATTTGTTTCAGTTGAAATTACTATAATGTTGAAACCTATTAATTTTTCATATTTTGGCCCTTCAATGTTTAAATCGTATCTCTCTTTGAATTTTCGTATAGTTTATCAAATCACAATGATGGAGGGGCAGACTCTCAAATCCTTTTTCATCTTGATCTAACATCAATCTACTCACATTAGTTCGCAATTAGTCTGAACCATAGCATGATATTCTAATTCGCTTGATGTTTCTAAAACTTGATTGCTAATACAATATTAATTAGATAAGTTGAGCAATTGCGTTGTATTTATATGCTTTATTGGCTGGCCTCATGTTGTCAAACCTAGAACCCAAAGAGAAGTATATCTCGTAGAATTGTTTTTCAGTAAGAAATCATACATGAGATCATTTGTTATGTATCAGATGAATATAGAATAATTTTTATGGTTGATTTAGTAGAAGTCTATGCATGGTTTATTTAAAGTTTATGTATTTATATGGTCACGCCTCAGTTTTGTATTTCCATATCACTATATTTTTAAAATTGAATACATTGTTTATATATGCAAACCTTCTCACTATTATGCCATGGTCTGGTTGCTTTCATTATGATTTCAAATTATTAAATATCAAGGATTTCTCATTGAATTCTTTCTCTCTGCTAGCTAGGGCAAAAAGTTGTGAGTGAGTTCTGACTTTAGCTTAGTGCAGAGTTTACTGCCATCTTTTGTTATTGTCTTTCTTCTACAGTTTTATTTTTCTAATTTTTTTCCATTCTTTCTTCCGCTGCTTGAAAAGAGCAAAAACGTTGATGTTAAGGATTATGATCGAGTGAAGAAACTTGCTATACAAATTCAGGTTGTTTTATTAGCATAAATTGCTCATTTAAATGAGTATTGAGGCTTCTTTCAACCTTGCAGTTATATAATACAATTGATTTTTTGATACATGTTTCACGCCTTATACATGAACTTTGTTTGCTTAAATTTCTTGTACCTATTAATATGCTCATTTAAGTGAAAAATTTATACCCTAACTTTATTTACTCGGTCATAGAGTGTGGAATTGGTTTAAGTCAACCTTGGTCATAAAATTTATGCTCCTTCCTATCCCTGTGATATAACTTGTGGCAGTTTAAGCTAGTAGAATAAAAGGTAGGTAAATACTTTGTTTTAAGAATTCATCCATTTCCTGTCCCTACATTTGATTGGGCAATAAATTATTTTTGTTAAAACTTTTGCCTTTGAACCGAAATTTAGTAGGTTCAACGAACGAAAATGTTTTGTACGACTGCTCATATATGCATACAATTTTTAGTGTGTTTTTTGTGAAAAGTGGAGTCAATAGTGTTTTTTTTTTCATATATGTTGTTATTCTTGTTTAAGCTCCTTCAATGTTACATTTGTTCTCAATAGCAAGTGCAATTGTTCTTTATAGTAGCATTGGAAGAATGCAGTTTTTATTTCTTTGCTTGTTACCTGCTTATTGAGCCTGTGGATCAAAATAATGAACTGTTATGCTCATGAATCTTCCCTTTATTGCTTTGGAATTATTAGGTTCCTTAGATTTTGTGAGGCTGTCTTGTAGTTGAAACCATGGCGGTTGAGGTTGTGGGACTTGAGATGGTTAAAGGACCAGTGGAGAATGGTGCTGAAGGAGGAAAACCTGTTTTACATGAGAAGGAGAATGGAAAGCTGGAAAAAGATGTAGAACCTGTGAAGGTCATAAAGGGAATGATGTTTCTGAGGTGAATGTGCCGAGAGATGCTGTAGAAGAGTGGCCTGTACCTAAGCAGATTCATTCTTATTATTTTGTCAGTTGGCGGCCTTATGAGGATCCAACCATAAAGTCTAAAATTGATTTGCTTGACAAAGAGATTATAAAGAAAAATCAAGCTCACTTTCAGATCACTAAAGCACTGAAGGCAAAGCGGGTGAGTTGAGAAGAATTCATTTTGGTTGCATGATGAAAAGTAACATTATGTAATGGTGTTGTAAAAAAACTAATTGTCAATCTTTGAGACTCTAAGCAGCAAACAAAACAATCGGTAGCAAACAATTGTTTTCAAAATTATATCCAAACTTTATGCAGAAAAAAGTAAATAATTTATTTTCTGATTACATGTTTCTTTCATGAACTTTCATATGGATTTTGATACCCCTTGGCTCAAGGTGATGCGAGACCTAGTATCTCGAGGGTGATTTTTGCCTTTGATTACATTGGGATCACACATTCCTTCAGCCTACTTTCTAAACTGCCACTATTGAGCGAAGCCTATATATGTTTGTATGCTTGGCAGGCATCATCTCTTACATTCATGTAGAAAGTTATTTAATTTGATACTTATTGTTGGAGTGAGAGATATCTCAGAAGGGGGTATGTTTCACTTTAAAATATGAGCACTCTAATGTGATTTCGTTAGGATGTGCTTGGTAAACTAGGTAGAAAATGAAAAAGAAGAATATATGGATACGAAAGAGGATGAAATATTTTTTAATTTCATCTGGTGTTTAGGTAAAGAAGGTGGAGAATGGGGTGTTAGAAATAATTTTGTTGGACCTTATTTTTCTGTTTCCACATCATTTGATATTGATAAATTTTTTAAGATGGAAAGAAACATGTGGTTATTTGCATATAACTTGTTGTTTTAGCAACCTAGTTGACAAATTATTGAAATTAGAGTCTTGGAGTTGTGCCAAATTAGCAATTATTTAGCATATCTATTTACTTTAGCACTGTAAAGTAGAATTTTGTTCTTGATATAAGTTTCATTGTTTTATCTCCCTCACTAAATTAGTTAAGTACAAAACTAACAGGTCATTGTTTTCATGGTTTTGTAGTTCAATGATTTCCTTAATACTATATTCTTTTCTTCTCCAACGGTTGCATTGATTGTTGCTGTGTTTTTGGACAACATTTTGAGTACAAGGATAATGTCAAAGACTGGGGAATGCCATTGTGCTTATTGGAATTTGATATATGTACTTCTTAGAACAGTTTCAAGACGCAGTGATTAGGTCTAAATGTACACATATATTTGTTGTTAGAATTGATGAAAGAAATGTATTGTTAATAGTTTTTATTAATGTAAGTTGAACAACAATGAACATTATTTGTCTACGACCTTTGTTGCGCAATGTTCAAGATTTGTATGTCATAATTTGTGTTTAAGGTGCTATTTACAGGGTCTTATTTTGCACTTAAAATATGCAGTTCAAAATAAGAGGCAAATTCAAGGATGCTCTCTTTGTGCAAAAACTCAGTTAAAACTTTCCACTTATTTTGTCTTTGTTACCAGTTTTGTTTCTGCACCATCATTTTTAAGAAAAGTGTTTCTTTGGAGATGGACTTCGATATAAATGTGTTTATAAATGACATACAATGAATTTTATTTAATATAATTGGTTAAAAATAAACTGTAGAGTTCAAAATAATTGACAGATTCAAAGATGCCCTTTTTGTTCAAAAAGTCTGCCTAAACTACCCACTTATTTTGTCTTTGCTACCAGTTTTGTTTTTGCACCATCATTTTGTAAAAAAAAATGTTTCTTTGGGGAAAGACTTCGATATAAATGTGTTTATAAATGACATATAATAAATTTTATTTAATATAATTGGTTAAAAATAAACTGTGAAGTTCAAAATAAGTGATTTAAAGATGTCCTCTTCGTGCAAAAAGTTTGTCTAAATTATCCACTTATTTTGCCTTTGGTACCAATTTTCTTTCTGCACCATCATTTAAAAAAAATGTTTCTTTAGGGATGGACTTCGATATAAATGTGTTTATAAATGACATAAAATGAATTTTATTCAATATAATTGGTTAAAAATAAAGTGTGGAGTTCAAAATATCTGGCAGATTCAAAGATGTCCTCTTCGTGCAAAAAGTATGTCTAAACTACCCACTAATTTTGCCTCTGCTACGAGTTCTATTTCTGCACCATCATTTAAAAAAAAAAAGGTTTCGTTTGGGATTAACTTTGGTATAAACGTGTTTATAAATGACATATAATGAATTTTATTCAATATAATTGGTTAAAAATAAAGTGTGGAGTTCAAAATAACTGGCAGATTCAAATATGCCCTCTTCGTGCAAAAAGTCTATCTACACTATCCACTTATTTTGCCTTTGCTACCAGTTCTGTTTCTGCACCATCACTTTTAAAAAAAATGTTTCCTTGGAGATGAACTTCGATATAAATGTGTTTATAAATGACATATAATGAATTTTATTTAATATAATTGGTTAAAAATAAAGTCTGGAGGACAAAATAACTTGCAGATTCAAAGATGCCCTTTCGTGCAAAAAGTCCGGCTAAAGTACCCTGTTATTATCCTTTTCTACCAGTTCTATTTCTGCACCATCAATTTAAAAATAAAAATGCTACCGTGTGCAGAAAGTTTGCCTAACCTTAGTACATAAGGCAAAAAACAAAGAAATGAGACGTTGAGCTTCAGAGAATGATATAGATGGAACATTTTGAATCAATGGTTTAGCCATCCTACCAGATTCATCTTAAGAAGTTGTAGACTCTGAAACCTGAGAAGTACTTATTTCATGGCCTTCAACCTATAAAATTAAGTACACGCTACCAATAATCGGTTTATCACGAACAAAACCGAGCCTTGAGCCATTATGTGAGAAACAACTTATGCAAAGAAAAACACAAAAGAAAAGATAAATAATTAGGAAAAAGGATACGTAAGCCTGATTTCGAAGCCATATTACATGAAGTTCCATTGCTTGTGTCTTAAAGCCATAAACAAAAAGATACCAGAAAAAATTTGAAAAAAAATCATTTTGAAATGTTTTATGCATAACAATGAATCTGACAAATCCAAGGCAGAATATATAACAAAATCCGAATTAATATACAAATAAATATATTACATAATTCTACGAAGCATAATCAGTTTCATCACAAGGAAGATACACTAAAGGGTCACAAGAAAATTTTGTCTATTAGAGACACACTCACGAGAAAAATTTTGTCTACTTACAGTTTCACCACAAGCTGTAATAATTTTGTCTCCTAGAGACACTCACGAGAAAAAGATGTTCATACTCCACACTAAAGAATTTCCTTTCTGGTTCATTATTGAATAAATGGACAATGCCTTATTTGTTAAATCTTTGAAAGCATATTGTGAACCAGGATATCGCACGGTCTTTCTACAATTTATTCTATCTGTTAAGTGGGTTGGACTAGGAAACAAAATTAGTATATTGTTCATTTGGTTTTGCAATAAAGAAAAAGTAATGTTATACTAAGTTGACCTTATAGTGCACTCACGGTTCTAAGGTTTGAAAGTGTATCACACACCAATATCAAGCCCATATTCCTTATCCATAATAACACATGAAAACAAACATTTTGTATAATTTTAAGAAATAAAAGATAGTAGAACCATGAAAATAAAAGCATATTCCTAGGCTATTCCAAGAAAAGAAATAATAATAATAGAAGCACACAAGTTCATCTCAGAGAAAGTATCCAACAATAATAGAAGAGCTATGCTCTCAATTCAAAAACCAGAGAAAATATGTAATCTCAAGTTTCGTACTTAGTACATAATTTTCAAAAACCAGAACCCAAATACAAATGATGTCATGGAGAGAAAGTAATATTTGGTTTTAATAATTCAATTTGTAAAGGATTCAACTGTTAAAACTCTTTTTATACCATTTAGTTTACGTGTATTTGTCGTTAGTATTACATATTTTAGTTAAATAAAATGAAAGAAAAAAAATCATACAGTGAAGAACTGTTTCTTTTTCCTCAACAAAAATTGATGAAACCACGTACTTTGTGAGTTAGATATAGATTTTTAATAAAATACATTTATTATTCTGACCTTTTCAAAAGATGGGTTTCGTGGGTTAAACTTAAACTCGTTAAAATGTTCTGTGTATTCATTCCTAAATTGAACTGAAACATTTCTTTTTACTGTTTTAAAATAGGAAAATGATACTTTGAATGTATTTACTTGTTCGACCAAAATGCAGAACGAAATCGACGACATAAGTTATCTTCAACACATACAAGAAGCTCAAAACAGAGCAACAAGCTCACATAAGTTCATATAGTACAAGCAACACCTACCTCGCCAAAGGCAGGGTAAGACGGCCACGGTGCCACAGCCTCTAGGTCGTCGTCGACGGTGGAAACGGCACGACTGACGCTGGAAGAGACGCGAAGAATGACCGGTGGGAAGAGACGCGAAGTTGATCGGTGGGAAGACACGCGAAAATGATTGGAGCTTGTGGGTGGTCCTCCGGTGCCGGTTAAACGGCGGCGAACGACGATGTGGCAACGTCACGGAGCTTTGATGGTTGGGAGGGAGGGAGACTTTCTCTCTCTAAGGTTTGGTTCAAAATCTGAAATCTGAAAATGAAATGTGAAATCAAAATGTTACATCACTAATCCACGTCATTTTAAATTTTTTTTATTTTATTTATGGCTGACCAATCAGAGCGTGACACGTCATTGGTGTCAAAAATTTGTCAAAGGTTGTCAAAGTATCATTTTCCATATTTTTATCATGGGTAATGATATTTTGACATCTAATTTTGACAAATTTTTGACACTAGATATGTGTTATTTTCTTATTAGTCCACGTGGTAAATGTTTAAAAAAAATTAAAAATGAGGTGGAATTAAAGGACTGCAGGAGTTTGAAGTTTTTTTTGGTTTTTTTCCTTCTCACACTTCTTCTTCCCACTCAACTAAACCAAACTCTCTCTCTCTCTTTCTCTCTTTCTTTCTTCCGGTGTTTAGGGGATTGCGTCAACGGCAATTCCCTCCCCTCTCCGCCTTTCAATTTGACTCTCTCGCTTTCATTCATCTGATTCTCTTTTTGCAAATGCTTCTTGTTGCTTACTAGGGTTTCCCAATTCTCAAATATGCTTCCCCTAAAGCACCTTCTACCTTGTCTTTCTACGATTAATCAACTTAGTAGTAAAACTCAATGGTCTTGTTTTTTAATTGAACAAACTTTTTTTAACATTTATTGGATATAGAAGTGATGTTCAGCCATTGATGATCACAAGTATATGGATGTACATGGCCAAGGAATAATTTTTGTTAAAACTCAATGTGCAGAAACAGACCTAGGAGCAAAGGTCAAATAAGTGGGGAATTTAGACAAACTTTCTGCACACGGGGTCAACTGTGAAAATGACTTTGTTTTTTAACCGAACCAACTTTTTTTAAGACTTATTGGACTTATTAAAGGAATTTAATTTTTTCATAAGTTTAATTCATAAAATTTAGGCGTACACTTTCATGATTTAATTAAATTATAATATTTTGATGCTTGGCACATTGGATTTTGAACAATAATAAATTTATATTCATTATTAATGTTGTTGACATGATAAAGATAATATTTAATATATTTGTATGTAAAAAGGATTCCTCTCTTTAATTTAAACAATTAATATTTTTATTTTATAATAAATGTTATTAATTAAAAATTTTAATAAGTCCAATAAGTCTTAAAAAAAGTTGGTTCCATTAAAAAACAAGACCATTTTCACAGTTGATCCCCTGTGTAGAAAGTTTGTCTAAATTGTCCACTTTTTTGGCTTTTGCTCCCAGGTCTGTTTCTGCACATTGAGTTTTAACAAGAATTCTTCCATGGCCATGTATGCTGAACATCACTTCTATATCCAATAAGTCTAACAAGTCTTAAAAAAAAGTTGGTTCAATTAAAAAACAAGGTCATTTTCACAGTTGACCCCCATGTACAGAAAGTTTGCCTAAACTTCCCACTTATTTGGACTTTGCTACCAGGTATGTTTCTGCATATTGAGTTTTAACAAGAATTCTTCCTTGGCCATGTACATCCATATACTTGTGATCATCAATGGCTGAACATCACTTCTATATGTAATAAGTCCAATAAGTCTTTAAAAAAGTTGGTTCCACTAAAAAAAAGGTCATTTTCACAGTTGACCCCGTGTGTAGAAAGTTTGCCTAAACTCCCCACTTATTTGACCTTTGGTCCCAAGTCTATTTCTGCTCACTGAGGTTTAACAAGAATTCTTCTTTGCACATGTACATCCATGTACTTGTAGTCATCAATGGCTGAACATAACTTCTATATCCAATAAGTCCAATAAGTGTTAAAAAAATTGTTCAATTAAAAAACAAGGCCATTGAGTTTTACTACTAAGTTGATTAATCGTAGAAAGACAAGATACAAGGTGCTTAAGGGAAGCAGATTTGAGAATTGGGAAACCCTAGCAAGCAACGGGAAGCATTTGCGAAAAGAGAATCAGAAAAGTGAAAGCGAGAAAGTTGAATTGAAAGGTGAAGGGGGAAAGAGGGGAGGAAATTGCCACTGACGCGATCCCCTACACTGGAAGAAAGAGAGAGAGAGAAAGAGAGAGAGGGAGTTTGGTTTAGTTGGGTGCGAAGAAGTGTGAGAAGGAAGAAAAAAAAAAACTTCAAACCCCTGCATCCTTTAATTCCACCTTATTTTCAATTTTTTTTAAATATTTACCACATGGACCAATAAGGAAACGACACATATTTAGTGTCAAAAATTTGTCAAAATTGGGTGTCAAAGTATAGTTATCCTTTTATTATTATTCTGCAATTACTTTTTCGGAAAGCATTCAGATTACTGCTTTTGAGAACAAAATGAAGAACAGATCTTTCATTTACCTCGTGGAGTCAAGAAATAACAGCTAGATTATTATTTGACCTGTTATCAAATTTTAACATTTTCCTATCTATTGCTAACGTTTTCCAATCTCAAGAAAAAATGTTGTGGTGAGGAGGGTTCCAGAAACAAAGAGGAATGTTGACACCGGCAACAACTCCAATTTAGCCTGCACCGTCGGCACTTTCCGCAACCACCTCGTCGGCACCGCACGGTTTCTCGTCAGCGACATTCCCTTTTTGCTGCGCAACCTCAGGCGACACTCTTAATCGCTGTTTTGGAAGCTTCGCCGCTTTTCCTAAGTACTGGATGCGCCTTGGCAGATATGCTAGGATCCCCAATCCGCTGACGCCGGCAACAAGATGACCATCGATGCAGGATTACCTGTGTCATCATTTTATTGACTAAAGAGAAAACTGAATTTGTGTCTTAAAGGGGAAGAGGATTATTAATCTCACTAAAAGAAATCAACTGCAGCATTGTTCTAAAGAAATTGCTTCTGCTCATCGGTCAAGCCTGTAGCGACTCTCCGTCGCGCATGACACCCTCGAGGTCTCTAGCACGCCGCCGCCGGCCTCCAGCGACCTCCCGATGATGCCTGACGACTCCTAGAAGCCCCTTTACTCCGCTGCCACCACCATCAACGTGTGCCTCGCACGAGTTTGGATCCCTCGTTCTCTCCATCATGGAGCACCACTCCTACCTCGTCGGCCCCGGCCAATGCTCCTCCTTTTCCATCATCGTCAACCGCGACCAGAATCATAAAATTCCATGACAGGGTCGTAGAGCTCTTTGCTGCGTGGCAGTGCATTATTATCAGGTTCACTGGCAGGGCCATTTCTTTCTTCCCAATAATCTAGCGCAAACAGATCAAAGGAAAGGAGAAAAAAGAAGACAAAGTTGTTGGCACAACAGGATACAAAATTGTTAATCTTAGTTATCGCGAAAAGAGGTGGAAAAGATTTCACTGTTATACAAATTTAATGTTTCTAATGCAGGAATGGAGGTTCATGTCATGGGGGCTTTACGGGCAGCGGAAAGTGAAAATGCTCTGGTTGGCGAAGGAGCGACAATTTGGCTGCCATACTCAGCGTGGCCCACGTAAGGGAAGAGCGAGCCTATACTCGTGGTAGCGTTTGGCTTATATGCCTCGCTCCGGTCACGACAAGCGTGGTCGCTAAAGATCCCAGCAATGGTGGCCTCGCCTATGATAATGAGGAAGATGAATTTGCGCAACTACTTCTAAGGTCATGGGCCTTCTAAGGCGCAACCAATGACTGCAAAAGATGCTACAGTTGGTTTTAAATAAAATTCAATGTCAAGTAGTGGACTGTCACTACCCTTTTCCCCTAATTAGCACTCTCTTAAGAGCCCCGACAACGGAAAATAATAAATTTGATTGGGAAGAAATCTTAATGGTCATGCTGTCGGTTGGATTGTATTGTTCAATTTTCTCAGGTTTTAATAACTTCTTATTATGAAAATAAAATATTAAATATTTTGCTTTAACGCATGTTTTTCTGTGAGAAAATATTTTGCACAGGAATATTCAATCTCCTACAACTTGTTTATCGCTCAAGAGGAATTCAGAAAATTGACTTTGATGAATCTCAGAATGTCAGAAAATTGACTCTTGATCGGGTGGTATGAAGGGAGGAGGAAGGAAGTCAGAAAATTGACTTTGATGAACCTCAGGATGTCAGAAAATTGGCTCCTGATCGGGTGGTACGAAAGGAGGAGAAATGAAGTTAGAAAATGACTTCAATGAATCCCAGGAGGTCAGGAAAATGACTCCTGGTTTTGTAGATTAAGAGATTGGCTCTTGATCGGGTAATGTAGAGGGAGGAAGCACGAAGTCAGTTTTCTGACTTCGAAGAATCTCGAAGGAAAATGGCTTCAGAAATCTTCGCTCAACGCAAGAAGTTCGAAAAAGAACTATCAGTCCACTACTCAACATGTTCAGCTTTGTCAGGTTTCAATGCCTTTTCATTATAAAAATTATAAACTATTGGAGCGTCTACTTTATTTTATATTTTTTGGAGTGAAAATCTCTTGCATAGGAAAAGGATCCAAAAAGAACTCCTAAAGTCCGCTGCTTGGTATAGAGAGCAATGAAGACTTATAATAGCTTCGAAGATAGAATCCCTAAATACAACATGAGCGACTCCTTTTAAAGCTCGTAATAATCACTTCGCACCTCTTTTAAGTAAAAGAGCTTGTTTGGGCTTGGGGGACTTATGTACTATATGAAGTATATCGGTCAGAATTGATTGTCATTTATGGACAATTAAGCAGGTATTAACAGGTCAGATTGCCTTACGCCCTGCAAATATACTGTATTAATGAATAATTATTGGGTTTGATTACCTAAAATATATTGCACTGATGGTTAATCAAAGGAGTGGTTGTCACAAGCTTTATAAGTATACAATTGATGCCTAGGTACAATTATCTTGATCTATCTTGATAAAAATATTGACATCTCTATGAAACATATTTGACTTGAGCGTCAGAGTATCTTCTGCAGGTCAATCCCTAGTCGGGAAAGATTACATGAAGAGTCGGGAAGGATTACATGAAGAGTTGAACGATCGGAACATAGCAAGAAAGGACGACCAATCCCAGATAAGTATTACCGAAACAAGGCTCTAGAATAACTACTTAGAATCATGCTTAATGAAAAATATTTGCCTAAATACTTTTGGGCTCATGAAAAGTTTTTCAAAAAGTTTTACTTTTTTCACTTTACCCTTGTGCATTTTTTTTTTCAAACGATGAGCTAAACCGTATCAAATGAGTATAACTTCCACGTGGGCATGTCAAGCTACTAATATTCTAAGATTAATTATCTTGATCGTTGATCGATAATTTGACTCTCAGTAACTTATTTGTACGTTTTAATGAAAGATGATCATCCAATGATTTATCTGATCGAACAATCATACACACTTCCCTTTATTTTTTTTTCAATTTTTAATTTTCACTTAGAATCTTAAACTTTAATGCTTATATAAAAAAATCATTCCATAATCTTCATTTCTTTCGTCAAGAAAAGTATTTTTGGAATTATTCCATAATCTTCATTTTTTAGTTTATTTTTATGTCAAAATATACCCTACAGATTAGCAATTTGACATGTTTTCTTCTTCTTTTTTCATAAATTTTAGGTTTAATAGCCAATTTAGTCCTCACTTTGGTTGAAAAATCTCAATTTAGTCCCTCGTTATAAAAGTGTTTTGAATTAGTCCTAACTTTTAAAATAGTGGGTCAGATTGGTCCTTTCTGTTAAATATAAGTTAACAAAATTAATGGATGATGATGTGACACAACTTAAAGCTAACGAGGGACCAATCTAACACATCAGCTTTAAGCTGTGTCACATCATCATCCATTAATTTCGTTAACTTATATTTAACGAAAGGGACCAATCTGACCCACTATTTTAAAAGTTAGGACTAATGCAAAACACTTTTATAACGAGGGACTAAATTGATATTTTTCAACCAAAGTGGGGACTAAATTGGCTATTAAACCTAAATTTTATGTTATAGCAGCTAACATTTTGTTG
Organism: Vigna angularis; assembly: GCF_016808095.1. NCBI lineage: Eukaryota > Viridiplantae > Streptophyta > Magnoliopsida > Fabales > Fabaceae > Vigna > Vigna angularis. The sequence goes on along the minus strand of NC_068970.1, from coordinate 12,822,499 downwards.
ACTCCTTGAACTTTCGTATATCATATTTTCCTTCAAACGCTCTGATATGTAATTGTTCTTTCAAATATAATTTTTCTTTCAATTTTTTAATTCAAATATTTTTTATCACTAAATCAAATATGCACTAAATGATTATAATAAACTACAATTATAATTCATATTCTTTTTAACTTCTTATTTTCATTATGGAGCCAATTTATTTTAAGAATTCTCAAGAGTCGTTCAAAACTTGATCACACCAGAAGACAAAAAAATTTTCAATTTGGGACAAGGAAGATTCATTAATTATGACTTGGATATGGCAATCCATGACTCGTGAGATAAGAAAAAATTATATGTTTCATTCTTCTGATAAAGAAATATGGGATGATTTACAGAGTACTTTTTCTTTAAAAAGGAATCTTGCTGCTACCTATGATATCAAGAACAAGATATTTAATACAAAACAGGGCTCTCTTTCCGTAACAGAATATCACGGGGTCCTGAATGGTCTTTGGATGGAACTCGATCAGATCCAAACAATGAAGATGTGTAAAACAGATGCTGCCACTCTTGCTGAATTCATTGAAGGGGAAAAAATCTTTAAATTTCTCCAAGGCCTTAATCATGAGTACGACCCAATACGGGTTCAAATTTTTGGAAGAGAAAAATTACCACCCTTGTCAGAAGTTTTTTATATGGTAAGAAGAGAAGAGACTCGGAGATCTGTCATGCTTCATGGAGGGATCTCCAACACAGGCTCTGCCATGACAATTGGAAAGGGAGTCCACAAAAGAACAAATGCTGGAGGAAAAACGTTTGAAAGAGGTACTCATGGGGACTATTGTTCATACTGTAAAAGATCTGGACATACCAGGGAAATATGCTTCAAACTCCATGGAAGAAAGAATGTTCTCGAGCGCATGGGAAACAACAAAGGGCCCACTCAAAAATGGGTAAATCATACTACCTCAGAACGGGAAGCCACCAATCAATCTAGTCCGGCCCAGTCTAATCCACCACCACCACCACCACCAGATCTTGATATGAAAGCTTATAAGGAGAAACTCGAGCGCTTGGAAGCAATGATTGAATCAATGAGTAAGCCCTCTGGATCATGTACTTTGTCCATAAAAGGTAAGATTTGTCTCAATATTGTTGGTCATGTGTCTCAAGGTATTTGGATCCTTGATTCGGGTGCAACTGATCATATGACACCTTTTAGTGGGTATTTCGACTCATATGGAAAGATCAATAAAGAACAACTTATTACAGTTGCAAATGGTCAGGGTATACCTGTATGCGGCTCTGGGAATATATTTTTGGACTCATCTATTATATTGAGGGATGTTTTACATGTTCCTCAATTAGCTAATAGTCTTATCTCTGTGCAAAAACTCACAAAGGATTTAAATTGTTCAGTAATATTTTTTCCAACTTATTGTGTTTTTCAGGACCTTGCCACGAGGAAGACAATTTTAACTGCTAAGGAGCAAAGTGGGTTGTATTTTTTAGAATTTGATGACCAAAGCAACACACAAATCATGAGTCAACAAGCTACATCTGAGACGTGGGCAAAATCTCAAATATGGTTACATCATCAAAGGCTTGGGCATCCGTCATTTAGTCTTATCAAGTCCTTGTTTCCCCATTTGTTTACAAAGGAGTCTGTTGAGTCTTTTAATTGTGATATTTGTCAATTGTCAAAACACTATCGTGCATCTTATCCTATTAGTAATAAAAAAAGTATTTCTCCATTTGATTTAATTCACTCTGATGTTTGGGGTCCTCTCATAGATTCTATTTCCAGAGCAAAATGGTTTGTTACCTTTATTGACGATTGTACTCGTGTCACGTGGACATACCTTATGAAAAATAAATCTGAAGTTTTTCAAATTTTTGTTAATTTTTTCCGCCTTGTCCAAACTCAATTTGGAAAAAATATCAAAAGAATTAGATCCGATAATGGTACTGAATATGTGAATCATGAATTTCTCAATTTTTTTGTCTCATAATGGTATTGTTCACGAACTAACCTGTGTTAACACCCCTCAACAAAACGGGGTAGCTGAAAGAAAGAATCGTCATCTTCTTGAGGTAACTAGAGCTCTTCTTTTTCAAATGTCTGTTCCCAAAAATTATTGGGGAGAAGCTGTGTTAACTGCCACATATCTCATCAACAGGTTACCCACTCGTATCTTAAATGGCATTAGTCTTATCGAATCTTTATAGTCTTTTGTTCCTTTTTCTTCCCTGATAACGAGTCTACCTAGTCGAGTCTTTGGATGTGTTGTTTTTGTTCACTCTCATCCTCCTAACCGTGGTAAATTAGATCCTAGAGCTCTTAAATGTGTCTTCATTGGGTATCCTCCTAATAAAAAAAGGGTACAAATGTTATCATCCTCATATTCGTCGCGTCTTTATCACCATGGATGTCACCTTTCATGAAACAAAATCCTTTTATGTCAATCCATCACTTCAGGGGGAGAAAGCACTTGAAGTGGATGAACTCTCCTTCTTGTCATTACCATGTTTGTCTTTGCAGGATGCCCAAGACCTAAGCAATGAAGCTACCATAGTCCATAGTGAGGAAGAAGAGGAAGACAGATTTTTTGGCAAAAAATATGCAAGAAAACAACCCACTTCGACTCTAGAGCAAGAAATACTTACCTCCTCCTCATTGATATCTTCAGGGATCTTTAGTATTAAATTTCTTAGTTTATATTTTTCTAAAATTATCCTTAAAACTATTTAGATTTCACTCTTTTTATATCTTTTTATCCAATTAACTAACTCATCTCCTCTTTAGAGCATCTTTGCAAACAAAAGAAAATTGTTGGGTACAATCTGGAGGGATCATATAAAAAAGAAATTTCCCTTATAATAAGAAGGCCAGAAGTAGTATAAACCAATGATTTCTCAATTGTCATTGGTTTAGTCTGCAAAATTTATAGTCTATACAGGAAGATCTGTCTTGGAAGTAGAATTATAGATTTTAGAGTAGATTTAGCTTTAAAATATGCTCGGAGGAGGATTAGATTTCATTCCGGTTAATAATTCTCGTTAAGATTGATTCCCTGTCCGTATTCTAACTTTTGGAAAAAGGTGTTAAGTGGAGTGCCCTGTAGTGTATTTATTTTTTTTCGTTATAGTGGATGCTGGATATGGGAAATAAATATCTCTAATATCTGTAATGGAGACTGGTATTGTTAAGCATAGACATGCAATGTGAAAGTGAGACTAATTTGTGCTTTTGATGTTCCCTTTTCTTTCTAGGTTTCATCTTTCTCCTCTTTCCCACTTAACTCTTTACATGTGCTCGTGTGTGGATGAATCACTCGGTATCCTATCGGATGTATCCTATCGGATGTATCCTATCGGATGTATTGCTTTGTAGTTGGAAACAATAACTTACAGAATGAAAAGAATTATAGAAGATCAACAGTGTCATATTCACTGGCTAGGTGGAAAGTCTTTCTTCATTTGTTGCTTTTGGTATGCATGCAGTGCTTCTCTCTGGCAGATAATCCGGACTTGCTGGTTCTTTGCTCATGATCACTGCAGTGTTATAACCAATTTATTTTCATTAGAATGATACAAAAACACAACACGAACACTACAGTCAATGCTGTTTTGAATATTTTACCGATTTTACTGCTCTCGATTCTCCTTCCAACATAGAAGCATGACTATGCATCGACGAATTATGTAAAGCTTTGCTCTCTTCTCCTTTAAAATTCTACCCTTTGGTGCCTGAAACTTGTCTTGCTTTTCTGTGGACGTGGAAGTGTCCATGATCTGGTTTCTGTTTTTCCAAACTATCCCTGTTAGAATTTTTCTCTTGCGTCAAGGAATGTGTCTCGGTAGAAGTCTGTCTATAGGAGTTACTCAGATTTTGTTCGAGTGCGCTTTGAGTTTGAAGTCAATAAAAGTGGTGAAAGTAAAGGCAAATAGTTATTAGTAATTGGAGTTAGCTTTCTGCGGTCAAACATAGAGCAGATTTTCTGCTTTAAGTCGTGGTCTTGGGCTTCTCTGGTCTAACGTCCGGAATCCCGGGACTGCTGTCTTCTCTGCTCTGCCTCCCCATTTACTGCCAAAAGACAAAGAAACTGTCTTGCCTCTAATTTCTATTGGATAAGTATAAATGCTTTAAGATTGACTGACTGGGGGTTTCTCTTCATCATGATCCTGTCAAACTGAGAGAAATATACTAGTAATGTGTGGACCTTTGCACTCGGTGAGATTATTTTAACTCAAATAATTATTTTAAATTTTAATTATAGTTTTATTCTTTTCTATTATCTTCATTTGGAATTGATTTCTTACCCTTTTAATTGTACAATTTTGATTCTCTACTGTTTTGATTCTGCATGACATCAGTATTATTGTTTATATAACTATTTACTACATAGTCATCAATAGTTTTCCCTATTGTTAAGTCAACATTTATGTTAAATGTTGAATGTGTAGGTTGATGAATACGTGAAATTTGAGCAATTAAAATTGTTGAAAATGAAAAAAAAAAATGGCACTAAATTCGAAAACATGATATTGTAAAAAGAAGCAAAGTCTCACATTTTTAAACTAAATGAGATTTCAAGACTAATAACTTGCAATCTCCAATTCCTTTTACTAAGAAAGCTACGGTCTTGATGCTAATTTATATAAACTAATAATGTCTTTAAGCAAAAACACCCTAGAAACCTTTACGGAAATAAACACCGAGACAATTTTACTTCAAGCCATTACATATGAAAATGATTTCCAAACTCATTCCATGCTTTGCAATAACATTTTGCAACCTGATTTGATTCGTGCAACATATGTAGCATATCATGGACAGCCTTTATGAAGTTAGCACGAGGATAGTCTCGTGTTCTTGTGTGTGATTGTGGGTTTGAGAGGCAACAGCTTATGCCATGTAAGAGAATATCGTGGAAATAGTATCATATATTATGATTTATAAAATACAGAAACCTTCGAGATTCTTTATTTAGGTGCTATACAACTCCTTAGAGATTCTTTATTTAGGGCTTATTATTATATAATTTTATCTGCATGGCTTGAGTTTTTAATTATAAATAATGGTACATTTATCTTGGAACTCGAGTCTAAATAAATGAAAGAATCCATTGATTAAATTATATTAAAATTGAGTTCTTTGAACCCTCTTTATAATAGTAGTTACTTTCAATTGATAATAATGCAGGCTTTCGTCATCTCCTTGCAGTTTCAACAGCTTAATATATTTGTTAAAGTAACATTCATTACATTTTCCTCTCACATTAATAATGATAACGTGTACGATTTGGGCGAAATACTGGAGTATTTATCCTTTTATACATATTTAAAAATAAAACATCCTTGTTAGTTTATTGTCTTCTTAGTGAAATTGTGAAACCTGGCACCAAAATAACTGCATGTAGCTTACTCACACCACCATTTTTTAGATTTACCCTCCACCCCCTGCTACCCAAATAAAGGCATTGATCTTTGGTGCTACCGCGTCAAAAACTACATGTAAAATGTACTTTGGATGCATTATGAAATATGTATCTGCACAACAGTTCAGAGGCTTCGACCTTTGATCTTTGTGGGAGGAACAAATAAAATTATTAGAGGAAAGAGTTGATTAATTAAGAATTAAATATGTTTTTGGTTATTTAATTTTAAGTGAAAATTAAAAAAGTTTATTTTCAAAATTTTAGTCTAATTTAGTATTTTAACTTTAAAAATGTAAGAATTTAGTTATTTTAATTAAATTTTATTAAGTTTATTATTTGACAATATTTGTTTTAATATTAACTAAAAAACAAGGTTTAAAACATTTAGTTAAAAAAACTAAATTTATGTAATTCTAAAATTATATTATTAAATTTTTCCAAAATATAAAAAAAAAACAATTTTTACTTAAAATTAAAGAAATAAAAATATATTTAACCCATTAACTAATAATTAATTAATAATGTACAAAGATTTTTTCTCATAAATTGAGAAAATGTTGAGCCCAAGAAGAGATGAGTGCAACATAATTGTTTTAGAGCATCAAAGTTGACGAATTTATTCCAATTACATGCTAAAATAATCTGCTTTTGATTCTCTTTATTTTTTTGCAAAAGATTACGAATAGGATTGTTTTATCTTTTATTTAAAAAGAAAGCGAGAGCCTTAACCATATGGTGGGTAAATAGTTACAGCAATGTTTCTAATTTCTAAACAAAATGAGTATACTAAATAACGAATTATATTAATTATATAGTCTAGACACTTACTAATCAAGCTAATACTAGACTTTTAATGATCAAACTAATACAATTAGTTGAGAAAGAATTAAAGGATATGAAAAGAAGAAAAATAGTTACATGTGCTCATTTCACATTCCATTAATGTTTTACTCTTCTCTGTATTCTTCCTTCAATGATTCAAATACATCATTCTTTCCAAACTAAAAAATAAATGGTTGTATCACATAAAGATCAAGATGCCAATTTGTTTTCTACTCATAATGTGAATGAAATTTTTAAGTACTCATTGAAGTCTTAAGAAAAATGTTTCCTTTACTTGATAAGAATAATTTTTTTAAGATGTTTTAATATACAGCAATCTCATTGAAAGCATTAGGCAATTTCGATTTCAATTTAAAGAATGAAATTCATTATTCTCCTTTTAAAATTATTCCTGAAACGAATATTCGTGTCCATTCTTTCTTTTTCACTAGTTATAAATATGTTTTAACCTGTAAGAGAAAAAACTATTTTATTATATATGGCGGAACATGAATACCAAAAGTTAACCAATGGCAAGAAAAGGTACGTTGAAGTGTAGAGAAGAGTGAAGCGTGAGTAACTGTGTTGCCGTCGAAGAGTTTGTTCTGAGAGTGAGTTTTTTAGTGCAGTGTGTTATTTTCAATATAAAAAATGTTTACGATACAAACTGACCCTCGTCGTAACACCTAGCGTCAATCGCCGGCTTCTAGATTTGTTTTCTTCTCGTCGTAATCATTCGTTAAATCTTTCTGTATAGTATAAAATATTAACCGAGTGGTTACAAACAAACAACCGGATATTCAGATAATCTGTTTATATCTTATTCTGTTTATATTTTATTGGGCTTATATCAGCTTAAGATTCGAGGTAAATTATAAATATAAAGTCAGTGCCAAAAGCCAGATACGTTCCACTCACGCATTATTCAATCTACGCTACTCTCAAATACTTAATAGTGAAAATGTTTGGAGGCGAGCGATCGGCCCAGACGCGTCAGCAGGTTAGTCTCTCGGTCCCCAGAACTTTCCACCGAAACACTTTCTTTCTTTTTCTGTTTCATCAATTCTTTGCCAAATTTTCTCCCAAACTCAAACAAAAATGCCTGAAAACTCACACACCTGCACATGGCTAATTCATCTCTCACTAACACTTCTCACTGTAACAGCAACATCATCATCGTTATCATCATCGCACTGTGCCATGGCCATCACGCCCTCCACCTCTCTCCTCTCCTTCCTCCAACGCCTCCAAAAAACCGCCTTCGAAGCCTTCGGCGGTACCGATTTCGATCCCAAGACCTACGTCGACGTGCCTCTTAAGTTCGCACTATCCGTCACCCAGGACGCGTTCCAGAAGCTCCCGCGTAACGCCAACGGCACCGTGGCGGCTGAAGATTTAAAACGCTTTCTAGAAGCCTACTTCGGAGGTGCAGGGGACGATCTGGTGCACCTTACCCCACACGATTTCGTTCGCGAACCGGAGGGTTTCTTGCCCAAGGTCAAACACCCTCAGGTGCGGGCCTGGGCCTTGCAGGTCCATTGGCTTTGGAAAAACTTGACCCGGAAAGTATCCGATGCGGTGCAGGCGCACCCGGACTTGCATACGCTGCTCCCTCTCCCCGGTTCCGTTGTCATTCCCGGTTCGCGTTTTCGCGAGGTTTATTACTGGGATTCTTACTGGGTTATTAGGTCCGTTTGTTTTTATTTTTTGTTTGTTCCTGCACTTAGTTATTACTACTGGGCCTGGGCCCTGCCCTGTTCACTGGGTTTTGTTTATGGGCTTTAGGGGCCTGATCGCGAGTAAAATGCACGACACTGCTACTGCTATTGTGACCAACCTCATTTCCTTGATAGAACAATATGGATTTGTTCTTAATGGTGCTAGAGCATACTACACTAACAGGAGGTACTCTCTACATTACTTAAATTTTATTATTATTACTATTATTATTATATTAACTGAATTTTATCAATTGTTTCTTCTAAGCTGGGAATGTTAACGCTTCATAAATATTTGGTAGTTATAGAGGTGTGGCGGTTTTAGATCGTGCAATAATAATTTGTTGTTTGGTTGTTATAGCTTAGATTTATATACCGTACATGGATTTGTAGCATGAATGAAGACGTTAAGTATGCCTTATTAAATTTCTTTAGATGACAAAGATGTAGAAGTGTCTATATCTTTTTCTATTTATAGTTCCTTCATTTCATTATATTGAAATGTAAATTTCACCCTTAAAAATAGTACTTAATGACTTTTGTGTTTCCGATATAAATACTTTACCTTTCAATATAACAAACTTAAAAATGCCACTCTTGCTTATATCTGGACCGCTCCTTTTTGAAATAAAAGGAAGTCATTGTATAATTCTTACCCTCAAACTGAAAAAGTGACTATAAACTTTACTATGATATTATAGCCAGCCTCCCCTTTTAAGCGCTATGATTTATGAGATATACCGTACCACCGGTGACGTGGAATTGGTTAAAAGATCTCTACCTGCACTACTCAAAGAGTATGAATTTTGGAATTCAGGTATTAATTACGCTAGAACTTTTTGTCTCGATCACTATTGTCTGCGGTTGGGTGATATTTGTAGTGTACCTTCTATTTTTTGGTAGGTTTACCTTTTGCTTCATCTTGTAGATATACATAAGGTGACCATTTTGGATGCTCAAGGTTGCACTCATACCTTAAATCGCTATAATGCAATGTGGGACAAACCCAGGCCAGAATCATCCATTAAGGTGTGTTTGGTTTGTTAACAACTGTGGTATTATTGAGATGGGACTTAAACTATAATTTTGGCTAATTCATGCCATAGGACCAGGAATTTGCTTCCAACTTCTCTAGTGTTTCAGAAAAACAGCAGTTTTACCGTGACCTGGCTTCAGCTGCTGAATCAGGATGGGATTTCAGCACTAGATGGATGAGGTAAGATTTTACATACGCTAAGACCTCCTAAAAGGGAAAAAAAATATGAAAATCATCTGAATAAATGTCTAGGTATTCAGATGCTCATAAAGTAACTCACAATGTTCATTAGGGGCAAGCCTAAGCAACACACTTTCAACCAAATGTTTAGCTTTTTCAGAAAAACACACATTGACTTAGGTCTGACATGATTTTTCCTTGTTTAAGAGTCAGGAATACTTACAGTTCAGTACAATCTTGTTCCTATTAATGCAGAAATCCGCCTAATTTCACAACATTGGCTACAACTTCCGTAATACCTGTTGATTTAAATGCATTTGTACTCGGGGTAAGTCTTATACTAATATCTAAAAGAAGACCTGAAATGTGTGTCTCTCTGCAACCTTATCAATTCTGTGATGCCCATTGGTTCAGATGGAACTTAATATTGCCTTCTTTGCAAAAGTTGTTGGAGATAATGGCACTGCTGAACGGTTCCTGGAAAATGCTGATCTTAGAAAGAAGGCAATGGACTCTGTTTTCTGGAATGCAAACATGAAACAATGGCTTGACTACTGGCTCGAAAATACATGTGAGGTATTTCCTGGAACCACATGTATTAATCTACCAGTAGGTGAGGGTTCTTCTGACTGTCCATTTGATACTTTTAGGAGGTTCATGTTTGGAAAAACGGGCGCCAGAATAAAAATGTATTTGCTTCCAATTTTGTTCCTTTGTGGATGAAACCATTTTATTCAGGTATGCTTAATGTGTTAACATATCAACTTTACTAACGAGTAATGAGAAAATTCAAGCACGTAAGCAGTTCTCGCAATCATTGTGGTATCGGTTAAGTATTGGGTTCAATCCTTCTTGTAAATCATCAAGCTTGAACTTCATTCACACGAGGTTACATTGAACACATTTATTCACGAAGAACTTGGAACTTAAGATCATTTTCGGAAGTGTAAACAATTACACCGTTATAGACTTCTATTTCATCAGTTATGCTGTCCAATTATAGGTTAATAAGTGGCCTTACTGGCGCCAAATGCCAAATTTTAAAGTAACGTAGATTTCTAAGTGCTTACATTGAATAGTCGATCTCTAAACATGTGGCTAGATTGCTAAAGTGGTTGATTAGCATGTGATTTTATGAAATATTGGTAAAAGTCTGTTAATCAGTATGACAGTTTATTTTCATTGCTGTCATATGTTAATTTAAATAAGGATGGGATGGGAGACTATTGTATGCACAACAAATTTCCACTTTAAAAACTGTTTTTGCTGAATATCAAACTTTAGCACCACCAGGCAATGGCTAAATTGTGTTGAACTTGGGAGATATTGATCACTATGATGAGTTTACCTTTGTGAAACATAGAAGAAAAAACATTTTCCTGCATTCTAAGTTGATTACTAAATATGTTTTTATGTTTATCAAGACACTTCACTTGTGGCTGGTGTCGTTGAAAGTCTCAAAACTTCCGACCTTGTCCGTGCCGCTGGAGTTGCAACTTCTTTGACTGATTCAGGACAACAGTGGTAAGTAATATAAGCAGGGTGAGACTGGGTAAGACAGGTAAAATGTTTCACTTATCAATGATCCTGACATACTTGCAATAGGGACTTTCCAAATGGCTGGGCGCCGCTTCAACACATGCTAGTGGAAGGCCTTCTAAAATCTGGGTCGCAAGAAGCAAGGTCATTGGCTGAAGAAATTGCCATCAGATGGGTCACAACGAATTATATCGTTTACAAGAAAACGGGCTTAATGCATGAAAAGCTTGACGTGGAGCATTGTGGAGACTTTGGAGGTGGAGGCGAATACGTGCCCCAGGTATTACTATTTACAATTATGTTTTTGGTCTAGGGAAACGTTGTAGAAAAATATAATCTGACTTGGTTGAATGAAAGAAATTTGACTAGTGACTTTCTCAGTATCTGACTGGGTTGTTTTGCAATGCAGACTGGTTTTGGCTGGTCAAATGGTGTTGTGTTGGCATTCTTGGAGGAGTTTGGATGGCCTGAAGATCGGAACATAGAATGCTGATGTGCTCCGAAATTGAAAGGTGGACAAAAAATTATGCTGCAATAATTTACTTGTACGAGATATTTGCATGAGCGGGTGAAGAAAACTGTGTGAATAAATTCGTGAATGATTTTTTTTAATATAAAACTATATATTAGCTTTAAATTTTGTCAGTTTGGTTCAAGATTTTAATATAAAAGTAGTTAACCAAAATTATAAACAACTATGATTACAAGATTGTATTGGGCTTGATATCGTGTTACAGCAATAAGTTAACTACAAGTTATTTATATTTTTAAAGATGTACATGAAAGTAATTTTAATATTATATAAAAGACAATATGTCAATCTTTAATAAATTAAATAAATTATATATATTAATAAACTATATTTAAATTCATTCTTTTCATTAAATAAAATACTTTTTTATTTAAATAAATTTTTATCAGAATATTCGAGATCATTCTTCAGCTTTCCACACTCAGGTAGCTAAAGTTTAAATGTTTTTTACAGGGGACTTTAACGTAATTTTTGTCAAAAAGAAATAATTTATTTCGATAAATCACCACATACAATAAACCAAAGAGGCTCGTAAAACAATCAGAACTTATTAATTTAGGGTGGCGGAAAGTACAGAAGGTAGACCATTTTTTGAAGGGTGTTACTCCCTCCACCCCACACGTCTCTTCCTCCACCTCCCCAATTTTTTAAAATGCCAATTATATCCTCTGATTTTATTTTTATTATTTTAATATTTTAATTTATTTAAAACCTTTGATTTACTTCCCTCTGCACCTCTTCCTCTCTTCCATTTCCGTTTACCTTTCTCTCTTCCGTCAAGCTTTTTCTCTTCTCTTTCGTCAAGCCTCATCAACCTTTCACTTTTATTTCTCCATTTCTTTCTTCTTCATTTTTCGGAAGAGCATTTGTGGAGCAGCCGTTGAGCCGTTGGTGCCTCGGTGCGGTGGAGGCCGTTCAGCTGGGAGAGGAGTGGATCTGCGGCGTGCGGCGTGGTCCAGGTTTGTTTTCGGTGCTTTCTGCCTTGGTGCTTGTCGCGTTTCAACAGTGTCCGCGAAAGGCCGAAACGGATGTGGGAGATCCGTTACGCTTCGACGGATGTCGGACTTCCGTCGACGGATGTGGGATATCCGTTGAAGGGTAATCGGACATCCCACATCCGTTTTGGCTCTCGGATGCTGTATTTTTTTTTTAATATTTTAAATTCTTTTTAAATATAGTTATTTGATATATATAATTATTTTTAGATTTTCTTTAACCTTTTACAGTTTTTAAATTTTGCTATTTTTAAATAAATTGATTAAGTTTGAATTAGATATATAAACTTTTATATATTTAAATTATTTTTATTTCTTGGAAATAAATATTATTAATTTAATTGTATTTAATATTAATAAATTTGTATTTATAATAATAATTAAATGAAAATATATTTAAATGTATTTTTTTAATTAATTAGTTAATTGTTTATTTTATTTAATTTTTTTGTAGTTAATAAAATAATTATTATTAGTTTAATTTATTTTGAATTGTATTTTGTTATAGTTTATTAATGATATTTAAAATAATAATTTTCTTAATTTTTGAAATTAAACAAACAAATTATTGTTAGAAATGGCAAGAACACGTGGTGCATCTTTTAGTTCTCGTGGAGAGAGTTCTCGAGGAGAGAGTTCGTCGCAGGGCGAAGCTCGGAGAAGATCTACCGTTTCTGCTTGTAGAAGTCGTGCAGCTCCTATCCAGGATGACCCCATAGCCGAGGAGCGAGCCGTTGAGGAACAAACATATGAGGCGTATGAGACTCATGGTGAATAGAATGCATTTACGGCCCCTAACGACGATGATGATGAGGAGGAGCATGTGGATGTTCATGACATACAAGAGGATGTCGGTGGATTTCCTGGAGGTCCACGTGATGGTTCATTGCTGACCCACTATGTTCAGCATGTAGCTTATGCTATTTCACAAGGCCGGGTGAGTGCAAAAATAAAACTTTTTATTATTTTTTTTAATAGAAATTTTATTAAATATTGATGTGTAGGATCGAGGGGACACGCTGAAGTTGATCTCTCATGGAAAAAAAGTAAATAAGTTAGGACCATGCCACGAGGGAATTCAACACATTGTGTTGAATTCCAGTTTGATGCCTCTTACAGGGATTTGTTATGATTACGTTAATAAGGGGTTACTCCTCGGATTCATAGAGAGGTGGCATTTTGAGACCAGTAGTTTCCATCTCCCTATAGGGGAGATGTCGATTACTCTTGATGACGTCTCGACATTACTTCACCTGCCCGTGATGGGACAAATGTGTGATTTGGAGGAGTTGGAGTTTGAGGAGGCTCGTACAGCCCTTGTGCAACTACTCGGCGTTGATGGTGGCACAGCAGGTTCTGAGATGGAGGACGCACGTGGTCCGAAAGTCAGACTCAGCTGGCTTAGAGAGATATATGTTCAGAGGTGTGAGTCGCAGCATTGGGACTATGCTGCTAGAGCATATTTGTTGCATCTAGTAGGATGCACAATTTTTGCAAATAAGAGTGCCAATTCTATACGCGTGTCTTACTTATTGTTATTTAGAGACGTACACGCGTGTGGCAGATATGCCTGAGGTGTTGCTGCACTCGCCTATTTGTACGACCAGCTCGGGGATGCGAGTCTCGCCTCCACGAAGCAGATGGCTGGATATTTGACTCTATTTCAGGTACAGTTATAACTTTGACATTTATTTCATGTATTTATTTCCATGTTCGAAGATGGATGAAATTTAATTGAATAATTATTTTTTAGAGTTGGATATACGAACATTTCCCTAGTATGGGGAGGAGGCGGTTGGTAGCTTCTTACGATGACACCACACCACGTGCCATGAGGTGGCAGAGCCCTAGGCAGAGTTCCACTCTCACAGAGATTCGATCATAGTTGGATGCGCTGATATACAGTGGAGTTGTATGGCATCCGTATGAGGGGCATCGGGGCATTCGGCCATTCTTCGGCATCTGTATGTATTCTGGATGGATTCGAATTGGTGACACCCTTTGTCGTCATTTGCCTGAGCGTGTGCTGAGGCAATTTGGGTTTCAGCAAGACATTCCACGATCACCGACTACAGTTCCAAATGCAGATGTAGTGGTCATTGATCATATGTGGTTGCACTTCAGAGCTCACGTTGTGAGTAATGTCAGACATGCATCATCCCCTTCTGACTGTGTCGATGGTTACATTCAATGGTTCAGGAGGGTTTCGCATCCTTATATTATTGTTGCTGCAGATGACGCGCGACCGACTCTTGCACCTAGACAACGCCCCGATGTTCCACGGGAGGCACGATCCCATCGTAGATCGTCTCCACCTTCACCATCTGGCGCCCTGGTATGTTATTTTTCATTGCTTATATTATTAAATTTTGATCACCTTGTTTATTTAATTGTTTGATATAATTATAATGCAGGCTAGATTTAGGCGAATGGCGAGAATGTTACAGTCCTTGATATCGTGTCGTCATGTCACCGAGGGTACTGTTGCACATCAGGTGTCAGTGGACCTGCTTCAGATTGCTAATGAAGGCATCGACGAATATTCCACGACTAGGAGAGAGCAGAGGCATGTGCGTGGTAGACGGTCAACGTCTAATTGATAGGACTTTGTATTTTGTTTTTTCATTATGTATTACAGGACTTTATATTTCCTTTTTCTCATTATGTATTACAGGACTTTATATTTCATTTTGAGTTACATGTTCTTTTATATTGGTTATATAGATGATCAAATATTTATATGTTTAAGTGGAAAAAAATAAGAACTTAATTAACAACAAGTAATATAAATATCTTCATATATAAATAAATACTTCATAAATATCACGAATAATAAAAGTATAATTATCATGAATATTGACAATAAGTACTTAAATAACAAAATATAATAGTGTATTTTTACATATCTTCATACATAATATAAATATCATGAATCACCTAAGTCAACATAAGATGTTGTTATGTCCATCAACTATTCAAATGCGTGCATCCTACTAGTATAAATAGATGACCACGCTCGTGCCTCAGGATAACAGTGGGTTGAGGACATGATATTCACCGTGGGCAACGGACAACCTTCTTGTAGCTTAACCTACATTATACAAATAATAAAATATAATTGAGTGATAAGTAATTTTAAAATGAATTCATAACAAAATGCACTTACCTGCACAAAATGACATCCATGAACATGTCCTATACAAATTAAGCGATGTTGAGTGATATCAGAAGGTGGTGTGGAACGTAGTGGAAAGATAGTATAATTTTGAGAGTATGACAAACACACTAAAATAACGTTATATCGGTTAGCAATTGCATAACCAATGTCTGGTAATGTCATCCACTTGCTCTTGTTAGCCTGTTATGAATAAAAGTTGTTAGAAAAAACCATGTAATAAAGAAACTACATAAAACGGGAAACACTTACCGCGGACAGTGACTACACCAACAAAGAGGTCCTCAGTTCTTCTAGTCTATCATAGCCTCCTACTAGGCTTGCATATTCATCACGCCATGCACTGAGTTCTTTGTACAACTCATTCCTCACAACGGGCCATGAATCTTCTCCGAGTCCCAACAACGCAGCAATGCATCTATACCCACAGTGACCATCAGCCACAACATCAACAATGTCCACAATGAAGGGGTGAGTAGCAGAATGAAACTGGTCTATCATTGGAACTCTCCTTTCACTTCGTTTAACTTTACTTTTTTGTGCACCCTTTGTCTTGACTTTATGTAATGGAGGGACCATTGATGTCAATGTAGGACAAACAATTTCAAGTAACTTCTGCTTGATGGTGACTTTACCGCCAATGTCAACCTCATTGAATCGTTCTTCTACTTGTTTCAACTCATCTTTAATGGATAACTGAGGCTTAGTTTCATTTAATTCAACATTTGAGAAATGCAATCTTCGCCACATGATATGAAATTCACCTATAGGGATCATCCTAGGATCATATCGTGCTAATTCACATGCACATGGGACACCAAATGTATGTCTCAATACGCATCCACACTTTGAGGAGTCCAATCCTATCTGCTGCACTATTTTCAATTCCTTAGCAATGAGATCCAATGCATATCGAGACACACGCCCAATAAGTTCTCTATATATGTAGCCTTTAAAATGGTCACTCCTGAGCAACAAACTACTTTCAAATGACGCCTTAATCTTGTTGTGTTGTAAGATAATGACGTTATGAATACTATCCCAACAAGAACACAAATCACCCATACTATTGCCCAGAACTTTCTTCAGGCTCCAATGAGCAGATTCAGCCCTGAAACAAAAAAAAAACTTCAACAAGTACAAATAAATATTTATCTACAAAACAAATAAATAAAATAACATTACAACATACCTATTTGTGGTTGTGTTCCCTAAATGCATTACTTTGTTCGTCCAGAACTTTACAAAGTATGTGCTGTACGGAATAATCCAAGTCTGATTAACATATTCAAAGAACAAAGGCCATGATCTGCTTACGTATTGAAAACCATTCACATACTCAACAAACAAGCTTTCATCAGCACAATCCATCACATTTTCCCATGCATCCATCAACACTTCCCAAACCTCAGTAGAATGAACTAACATTTTGCATTTAGCTTTAACATTTTTAAGGATGTGGAACCGACATAACATCTGATATGACTCAGGGAATACACTTGATATGGCATTCATCAAAGCCAAGTCTCGGTCAGTCACAATAACTTTAGGACCACCCTCAGATGTTAAAAATAAACCTTTCAGCTTTTCCAAAGCCCATGTGAAATTACTCTGCCTTTCAGTAGACAAGAAAGCAAATGCTGCTGAGAAGGTTAACCCTGTAGACGTCATACCCACAATCTCAAGCAACGGAAGTCTATATCTATTTGTTTTATATGTGGAATCCATCATAAATACAACATTAAATGAGTTTAACAATTTCACCGCATCAGGATGTGTCCAAAACAAGTCAGTAACAACCTCTGAATCATCAGCACACCTACTCCAGTGAATGTACTTATCCCGATCCAACAACATCATAAGTTGTTGTAGTTCAGTTCTGGACCCTCTTAATGATCGTTTATACGCATGCCTTGCGTTGTAGATTTGTTTAATCGTTGTGACATTTCGATCATTATTTTGTTTGAGTGTTAATAAAATATTTGCAGGTGTAACTTTACTCTTTGTCATATCAACCAGTAATGACTTCTCACTCGTATTTAACCTGCCAGCATAAGGGTGACCTACTAAAGTTTCAGCCAACTCATGGTTGTGATGTCCACACATCACCTTCAACACCCATCCGGCCCCATCTGAACATGATTTACCCTTTAATCTAAACGGACATTCACATTTACGAGTGCCGTATACACTAGCCACTGCATCAGCTTTGTATTTCCTATATTTTCCCCCTCTTTTACATCCAAGTATGACATACGTTTTTCTTCCCCGTACACCAGTAGCTATGTCAGATCTTACTATTACCACAACAAATCCTAAATCAAAAGTCATCCCTCTTACCCATTGAATTAAGTGCTCCCGTGAATGAAATATTTCATTTGTTGTAAATCTATTTGTTAAATCTCTCCCTACAACTTTGCTAATTGATGAAGACAAATCAGATTTCAAACTACAACCAATCTGAGAATCCATATGAAGATATTCATCCATTTTAAATAATAATCACCTACAAAATTATAATGACCCTTATTAACATAATTAATAATTAATCAAACAAATATAAAAATATTAATATAATTAAATTATATATTTGATATAAATAGAGTAATAAATAATTTTTTATATAATTATCAAATTATTAAAGAATTAAAGATACAAAAATCATCTATAACAAATTCATATTTTAACAAAATTATTACGTTTAAAAACTAACCATATATAACATTTAAAATTAAAAATTTAAATATAAACTACTGTAAATAAAATAAATCCTAAATAAAATAAAAACGAAACGTAAAAGGAACACTGCCTGGACGGATGACATCCTTCAACGGATGTCAACATCCGTTTAAGGCAAAACGGATGTCATCCGTCCAGGCAGTGTTCCTTTACGTTTCGTTTTTATTTTACTATTGGCGGCTCATGGGAAGGATTATAGGCTTGCATATTAAAAGGATTATTGGAAGCATTATGGGAAGGGTTTAGGGTTTAGGGTTTAAGATTATTGGAAGGATTATGACTACGTACCTGGAGAGGAACCACGACAAGGACACTACACCACAAACGCACTGCACCACGTACTGCACCGAGAACAAGAGGAAGATTGCTTGATAATTCTTTTCACGATCACCAAGTTTTGCAGAAAAATATTTTACTCATACAAGAAACTACGTAGGTTATCAGTGAAATATGTTATAAATGAGTAAAATTAAAAAACAATAATTTTAAAAATAAAATTTTACTGAGGGGCAAAATAGTAAAGAAAAGATGGAGGAAGGGGCAAAATAGTAAAGGGGAGGTGGAGGGAGAAGACTATGGAGGTGGAGGGAGCAACACCCTTTTTTGAACTCCACAAACTAAGCTTTGGAACTAGGACCTCACTATCCCCAAGTCCACATTAATTCATTTTCAACACAAATAAGAGAAAAATTAAAAATAAAAACATGATAATTTTTTTTAAAATTTAAATGGGTAAAAGATAAGAATGAATAGGATAAAATTATTATTTATTTATATGAATGAAAACAGGAAAGAATGATAAATGTTGTAGCAGTAAATAAATTAATTTATTACAAATATAAAAATTGATATTCAGGTTTCTTCCCTAGTTCTGACAAGAATTTAGGTAAGAACCAAAAAGAAGGAAAGTAAAAATAAATAATAGAATAATAAAACAGAAAAAAAATAAATGTAAAAGTTAAAGATATAAAATTAAATTATTTGAGTATTTCAAATCTACACCAAAAATAATTATATATAAATTAGACAGTAATGAATTAAAATAACACTATTAAAATAATAAGGAGATATATGACAGTAAAAATAAAGAAAAAAATTGCTGAGGATAGTAGCAGTGTTAAAACTGGAAGAGTAAATAATAAGAAAAGAAAAGCGAAAATGAAAAATGGCATAAAATAAACAGAGAGTGAGCACCGGTTCCACTCCCTTGTCTATATATAGTATCTCAGAGCCTCTACACACTTTCCACAGTTTATACCAAACTCCTTTCTCTGTTTTTGAATGATGCAGACAGAGCCAACGTCTTCTCCAAGTTTCAGTGCTCACTCTTCCGACTCTTTCTTTCACATCGCTAATAGAGTCGTCCGCGAACACCGCAGCGACACCCACGATACTCTTTGCCAACAAAACGACGACGCTGACCCGGTCGATGACTTCGAGTTCTCTTTCGTTTTCGGTCACACAGACTCCTCACCTGCCTCAGCCGACGACATTTTCTGCAACGGCCAAATCAGACCTTTCTACCCTCCCTTCCACCATGACCCTGCGCCGCATCTCTTCTCCGCTACGTCCCTTCCCCTTGAAACGACACGTCGTCCGCGTTTGCCTTTGAAGACGCTGATGTTGGAGGAGCGAGAGACCGTGGACGGCAGCAACGATCTCGAAGGCGTGGCTGAAGGAACGTACTGTGTGTGGACCCCGCCCTGCAAGAAGACATCCGCATCGCCCAAGCGGTGGAGGTTTCGGGACCTTGTGCATCGGAGTCACAATTGTGGTCAGAAGGACTCGCTTCTTTTTGTGGGTCCCTCTAAGAGGACCAGCAAGGTGGTGCCTAAGCATGCTTCCGCCCAAAACAGTGGTGGCGCCGCCGCAAAGCTGGTCGGATTTTTCACTAACGCCAATGGAATTGGTCGGAGTAATTTTCAATCATTTTCAAGCTAGTACAGATTGAAGTGGATGACATGTTTTCGTGGGGTAACTCTGTACTTAATCTGGTCAATAATTAACCCAGTTTATCATTACAGGAAAACAAAAATGTATGGATGACTTAACATTTCATAGAGAAAAAAATGGGAAAATGACATTTTAATCATAACTTAATGTCTGTGATTGGGGGAAATGATTACCGCACTTCTATTCGTAACATCCTTTAAATTATTTATGTTTAGCTCCATATCTGAATTATGAGTATAGGGGGCAAGTCACTCTTATAAGTAGTTCTTTGAGTTTACATTGAGGAGTCAAGATTCTGTGATTTTCCTCGTTATCTAATCTTAGTTTACCAAGAGTCATTATGTAATTTAAGAATTTATTGCAATATTTATTTGTATAAAAAATACAAAGTGAATACATTTTATAGTATGCATATTGTAAAAGGGGTGAGATTTAATTGGGTAGGAAAAGGGCGCTTAGAAGACGAAGGTGGTGGAGGTTACGCGGCTTTTCCGCGCCCGTAACGGTGGAGAAGTTGGCAGTGAAGTGAGAGAGTATGGTCCGATGTGTGTGGGTCTCACGCGGCATAGACTCGGGGGTAAAATGGGCAATAGTGAGGAGTAGGAGAAAGTTTGGAAGTGTTTTCGGAGTGAGATTTAATTTGACATTTAGCGAAGATGTCATTATTATTTGCTTTTAATACGTTGGAGGGATCAAGGCTAGATAGAAGGAGAAAAAGTATCCTAATCTTCTCTTTTTTCTTCTTCATTTCCTCGTCAACTTGACGCTCCAATCTGCCCATCACTTCATGCCTTTCGCATACCCCATCATACTTACAAAAATTCTTAAATCATAATTAATGTATAAATAATTAAACTATCACTATCATAGTAGGAGGGTATGTAAAACAAATAACAATATAACAGTTTTAATAGTTTAAATTGATTTTTTATTATTAAAATTAAAAAACTACCTTACTAAAAATACAAAGCTACCGTTAAACGAGTGATGGGCTAGTAGTAGTACGCAGGTTTGCCAAACTTTACCCATCTTAGTGTTGGCATAAAATTTAGAATTAAATATAATTTTTATCCTATATTTTGCAAAATCCACAATTTTGGTACCAATTTTATTCTTCTGCTATTTAATTATTCATAATTTTTTTCTTTGAACTTCTTTTTTTAAACAATTTTATTCTTGTAATAGTTGATTATCTACATCTTTGTTTAACATTTAGTTCGATTATATGTAATTGTTTGTTACTTTGAATTCAACAAAGTTAGATAAAGAGAAAATACACATAATATTGGTGACTTTTTGACATGATTGAAGAAAGATGCAAGGAAAATGAATGTAATTTGATATTAATTTAATATATTTTTTAAAATTTTAAATTGTAAATAATTAACGATTAAGGAATTAAATTTACTTAAGGAAATAAAAAGTTAAACAAAATTACAAATAACTAAAATTAATACACTAAAATTAAAAATTAATCATAGATTGTTTGAAATATGAGAACCAAAAATTACAATTATCCTTAAAATCCTTAAATTTAATTATAATATAATGAGACTATAGAGTTTTATATGCTGTTTTCAAATCACAGATTGTCCGCTGTTTTTTTAAATAACTATAATCAATTGGTAATATACAAATATTTAAATTAACAAGGAAAACTGAACTTATATGTAAGTTAGTTACCTTAAATTTAATTATATTTTTAAGTTTTTCCATAAATACTAGTTAACGTGTAATTAGCTTAATTAATTGTTTATTTACGTCAGTCTCTGATCCTTTTTTCTTTTTCATGAATTATAGTGTTTAAATTTCACTTATTCATCTAAATTATAAATTCAAAATGTTTGCCTCTTTTGAATGCTGACCATGTAATTTCCATATGGAAACTTTGATTATTTCGTAAGTGTGGTTGACGAATGTAATGACATTTGTGTAGTTAGATTTTAATTTTGTTTTAGAAAACAAGATGATTTTTCATAATATACTATATTTCTTTTATGGATTTATTAGAATTACTCATAGGTGTCACTTTTCTTCAACTAACTACCGATGTGCTTTTAACTCATTCAATTATCCTTGATCAAGAATTTAACTAGTAAGATGCTAGAATAGTAATATTTGCTTCAAATCTATTTTGATAATAACTTTTAACCCCTATTTGTTCATGAACGCAAAGCATTAAATTTCAAGACTTGGAAAATGTAAATTGAATCCTTTGAGCTAACTCAATATTCGAAACTTAAAGATAAATGTGTAACTTTATGTGGGTTGAATTTAGCTTAGATAATGAATGTTGAAGAGTAGGAGTTATGCTAGAAAATAATTTGCAAATAAACTTTAAATGTAAACCCTAAATGCATATCGAAAAATGGAAAGGAAAATAAAATGATTAAAAACTAGTTAAATATGAAAACGATGCACTTCATTCTTGTAACATATCCAATAAACCTTTCCAATTAGACTCACACATCACTTTGCAAGATCTTTAATCTCATATATCATGATAAATAACATAACTCTGGCCTAAGATGGGGACTGATAGACATGCTAATTTGGTTTAGTTCACCGTTTGGTTCAAGGAAAAAAAGTTTATAGGTTAAAAAAAGAAAAAAAAAAAAAATATATATATATATATATAATAGTTTACAGATAGATAATGTCAAAAAAAGTTTTACGAGATACATCAATCTATGGATTATCTTTTAAAGTATAAAATTTTATTTAAAAATAAAATGAAAAAAATACTTAATTATTTATATGAAAAATAATTACTCAATTCAAAAAATTCAAATTTGATATAAAAAAAGTTAGATTAGACTTAAATGAAATTGAATTAAGAGCTCTAAATAATTATGACACCACATGCAAAACTCGTTACCCATTAGTTTCCATTTCTTTTAAAAATACAACCAAATCCAAATGTATTAGTATTATATAGAGATAGCATACCTATTAAAAATATGATAAAATTATAATATACAAGTATAATTTAAATATTGTATTATATATTATTTTTATTACATTCAATAGTTTCATATGACTTAGAGTCCAGTCTAAGAAAAAAAAAATACTTTTATCTTAAGATGTTTTTTAAAAATAAAACCATGATAAAATTCTATATTTCAAAGTAAATAATACTTCAAATTAATCATGATGATTATCTTTAATTATGTTGTTTGACAAACTTAGGAAAAGAAAATTGATGTTCCATTGATAATCATTCTCCTTAAACCTTTGATTGGAATTTATATTTCTATAA
This sequence comes from Vigna angularis, assembly GCF_016808095.1. Classification (NCBI taxonomy): domain Eukaryota; kingdom Viridiplantae; phylum Streptophyta; class Magnoliopsida; order Fabales; family Fabaceae; genus Vigna; species Vigna angularis. The sequence goes on along the minus strand of NC_068970.1, from coordinate 12,799,128 downwards.
TGTTTAATAGTCCTATATCGTTTAAAGTCAAAATCTAAAACAACTTAAATATTCCCTTCACTCCCTAAAACACCTTTTAAAAATAAAATCATAGCAAAATTCAACATTTTAAAATAGACAATATATATTCTAACCATATCACTTCACATCCTTTTGATATTAGAATATAAATTAATTTTATAAAATTAAATTAAACACAAAATATCTCACAGCATAAAATCATAACTATATTAAAAAATCTTAAAAGAATTCGTTTAAAATTATCGTATCACCGCTATTAGATTCTGTTCAAATATCTAAGTTCATTCTCCAAATGTACATGCATAAACAAGAAAAGAATTTAGCAGGAGAAACCATTTAAATGAAGAATTTAATATTTTTCCGTGGTATAAATTTTCGAATCCAAGGCCATCCATTTCTACGGCTACTAGGAATAAAAGCAAGTAGCCAAACATAAGCAGTTGTATTTCTGACAGAGTATGTATGTAGTCTTCAAGAAGGAGCCGCATAACATTTAAAGAGTAAAGATGATTGAATGGATAAATACAATTTAAATTGATAATAAAGATGGAATGAAAAAATGTTTGGTTTAAAATTTAGCTCAAAGAAAGTATAAAACATGATTTATAATTTATAATAAAAAACCAAAACTCCGTTTAGAGAAAATTAGTAACTAAAATCATAAAAATGAAAAATTAACATAATGAAAAAGAAAAGAAAAAGAAAGAAAGACGGAACTGGACAAATAAGATCCAAAAACAGGAGAATGTCCTCTGACGAATATATACGTCTTCACTATTATTTGCGAATAAAATCACAACATATAATTAATACTTGTAAGTATTTATTATTTATTAGATATTTTAATATTTATTTATAAATAAATTGTTGTGAATTAATTATATTGTAATGAATATTTTTTATCTTTTATTTGTAAAAATTAAAATTGAAATTTAATTTATATTTTACTAAATTAAATTAAATTTATAAATATTTTATATTTTATTTGTAAAAATTAAATTAAATTTATAATATATATTTTTTAAATATATGCAATATCATATTTGCTAGATTTTTAAAATTCACGTTAATATTTTAAATATGTATTTGATGAATAACGAGATTGAGAAAGATAAAGAGTTATAATTTTTTAGGTGAAATAGTTATCAAAAGTAGAGTGTTTCATCCTACACTTCCAAGATCTTATTCTGCATTTTCAAAAATTACATTTTTAATCTTCTAACATCTCATCCTACACTTCCAACTTTTCCAAAAATTTTATTTCAACTTTAATAAAAAAAAATTCATTTTCTTTCCTTTCTTATTAAAAGCATTCTTCACCACTTTAATAATAATTTAATTTAAAATTTAAATATTATTTAATATTTTAATAATTATTAAAATATAATTTATATTATAATAATAGTTATATTAAAAACTTAAAAATAAAATAATAAAAATAAATAGTAATAATAAATTTGATTTAATATATTAAAATATTAAATTAAATTAAATAATTATTAAATTTTAATTAAAAACCAAAATTTTAAAAACTTGTTTATCAAATATTAAAATCCATAAAATATGATAACACTTTTGCTTTTTTATTTAAAATTTAACAAATATTGAATTTAAATAAAATTTATAATATTATTTATTATATTTTTATATTTTAATAATTATTAAATATGATTTATATTTTTATAATAGTTTTATTGAAAGAATTAAAATAATAATAACTAAAATAAGAATAATAATAATGAAAATAAAAATAATATTTCAAATTATGTATTTAAATATATTAAATTGTATTAAAATATTAAATTAAATTTAATAATTATTAAAGTTTAAAAAAAACAAAATTTTGAAGAGGTATGTTAATCGGATATCGATATACGGATATCAATAATTGTTTTTAAAAATTTATTTTTTATTTAAATTTTAATAATTATTTAATTTAATTTAATATTTTAATATAATTTAAATGTATTTAAATATTTTATTTATTATAATTTTATTTTATTTTAAATAATTTTTTTTTAAATTTTATCTTTTATTTAAATTTTAATAATTATTTAATTTATTTTAGTATTTTAATATAATTGAATATATTTAAATATATTAAATATTTTATTTAATGTAATTTTATTTTAATTTTAATTATTTTATTTTTATACTTTTAATATAACTAATATTATCATATAAATCATATTTTAATAATTATTAAAATATAAAATTATATTAAATCATATTTGAATTTTAAATTTAATTATTATTAAGGTGGTGTAAAGTGTTTTTAATAAAAAGATATCTTTTAAAGTTAAAAATGAAATTTTTGAAAAAGTTGGAGGTGCAAGATAAAGATGAAATCTTAGAAGATTAAAAATGGAATTTTTGGAGGTGCAGGATGAGATATTGGAGGTGTAGGATGAAACACTCAATGAAGTAAGACAATTTTTTAATGTACTTTGTTTTCTCACCCCAATATCATAAATGATGAAAAATTGAATGTTACTTCCTCCACCACCACACCCTACTTCCTACACCTCCTAAAATTCTTTTAATTTCAATTTTATCCTTAGGTTAAAACTTTTTTACTTTTATCATTTATGATATTTTAATTAATTCGAAAATCCTACTTCTACTATTTACTTATTGCACAGTTGCACCCCATCTCTCATGGATTCCTCTATTCCCCCATTTCCATTTCATTTCCTCTCATTCCTTCTTCCTTTGCTTTCTTTTTCCTTCATTTGTCTCTTCTCCATTTTCCTTTTGGGTTTCATTGCTTCCATTACTATTGATCCTTAGTGTGAGGAGTCAATTATGTTGATTCTATTGTTGATCGCCTGAATAGAGGCCCACGAAGGCGAAAACGGATGTGGGATATCCGTTTGGCCTTCAACGGACATTCGTCCATGTTCAATAGATGTGGGGCACCTAATGGTCTAGGACAGGAATCCAGGTTAGGTTCTGGTTGCTTGACACTCGATGGTGCCTAATCAACCAATCAAAACATCTTTGTAGAAAATCAGATTTCTAAGGAAGCAACTCTTGCTAACTCGGATAGTGGACATCTAAGTAATGCAACATTAGTTGATCACAGAGTTTCATTTGAATTAACTGGAGAAGACGTTGCTCGGTGTCTTGCTAATAAAATTGGGGTATTCCTTCGAAATATGTCAGGGTCCTCTCAAGGTATACTGGCCAGACCTTGTTGACAGAGAAAGGGTGCAAAGGGACACCAATACTAGCTGTAACGTGTGTACAGAGAAAACAGATGACAAGCATACAATCCTGTTGGAGAAGGAAAACAATGTTTCCATAAGCAGAATTATGTAAATTGTTATAAAGAATTCAATTTTGACAACAGTAAAGGAGTTGTTTCTGGTACAGGTGGTAGTGGCTCTGAGTGGTGGACTAACAGGAGGGTTGCTGGGAGGAAGGTAGATCAGCCAACAGTTGGGTTTTCTTCCCAATGTTACAGTCATAAATGAACTGAGGTTTAGCTTATTACAACATGACTTAACCTGTATGGTATAAAGCAAAAAGGATTTTCCATTTCTCTATAGAACCACTAGTATATTGAATGTATATTTGAAGAAATTGTCTTGAATTCAGTTCATCATATGCCTTTAGAGGAAATTGCGGTAAAAGAATGATTGAGCAAGACTCAGAAGAAACAAAGTTGTTATATTCCTTTAGGACCCAAGGTAGAATGCAAGGGAAGCAAAATGGTAGTAGGTAGGGTATCGATAGTAGGTTATATTTATATAATTATGTGAAACATTACTTCTTGCATTTCATCGTTTTAAATATACAAAACAGATGTCCACGTCTGTTTTAAAAAAAGTAAATAAAATTAAAAGATAAAAATTAAATTAAATAGAATATTTTTAGAATAAAAAAAGTAACGGAATGGTGTAGAGAGCACTTGGTGGAGGGAACACCTCTGTGAAAAATTATGTATGTTGAAAGAGTAGTTTGGTTTGGGAAATGTAATAGGGTGTAGGAGGCCCAACCCAACTATGTCGTCCAGTTAGGATATAAGTTGTGGACGTTCTCTAAATTCTGGCAGGAATAGACCAGCGTTACACATGGCCTTCAATATTCTATTTGAACAACTATTTCCTATAAATGTTACATATGAGAAATAATAAATTAAATTTAAATATGTTTTAATATTTTTAAAAAAACAATATTTTGATTTTAATTTGTAATTTTTTAAATTATCTAAAATTAGAAATCGTTGTTTCTTATTCCTATTTATTGTGATACTTATTATTTGTTAAAGTGTTGAACAAAAATTCAAGTGTTCTAAATGGTTTCTTTTATTGTTGTGATATAATACTCTAAGTAATGACTTTTAAAGGAAAAAATAAGATGTATAAAACGTATGCCATTTATCTTAATGGATGATATGGCTTAAAATTTTCAAATTTTAGAAAGATGGAAAATGTAATCTCTCCATAAACTATTATAACTAATATATATTATATCTTCAAATAATTAAAATATTTATGCTTCACTTTTCTTTAATCTCTCACGTCTATATTTATAAAATCATGTCCTTACTAAAATAAAAGAAATTTATACGCTTTATTACGGCTAGAATATAAATCATGTCCTTACTAAAATAAAAGAAATGTATACGCTTTATTACGGCTAGAACAATCATTCTAGATTTCGTGGGGTAATTTTTTTATAATAACCAAAATCAAAACTCGATTTTTTTACAAAGATTACCAAATATTTAAGCATGTTTTATATACTTTAATTGATATTTGTACAAGAGATGGTCGATTTATTTTATGATATTTTATTTATTTTGTTTCGAATAATAGGTTCAAAGAACTACTTTCATTTATTTTTGTTTTGAATAGTAGATGAAAAACGGCTTATTCATACTTAATAATTAATCTTTCTATGTCACTTTCAATCTCAATTAACCTGTTATCAATCTCTTTTGTATAATTCTCAAGAAGTATTTGTCAAAAGCACTCCGACATTCAAGTTAGTTAATGAATTCCATCGATCATTACATTATAGTCTTAATTTCACAATAAATACAATTATTTACCTTCTATCTTACCTTTGTACTTATAGATTTTGAAGTGAACTTTCAATTAGGTTTGGTCCTTGATAGTTCATAAACATGTTTTACTTTGTTAAACATGTTAAATTTATGATAATGGTTCTAAATTGTACTTACCATTCGATCGGTCCTAGAGTGACTGATCGGTTACGAAATTAAGTGTGATTGATGAAAGGGTTTGAAAAAATGTTCATTGTTATGAAAAAAGTTGACCATTAGAGTGAGTTGGAGATTGCATTGACCGAACAATTATACCGTACAATTTCTAATGTGTACTGAAACTTGATTTAAATTGGACTCTACATTTTACTTTGTCAAGAAACTTGAGGTATAATCATGAACAAATTGGATTCTTTCACCAACAACCATTGCATTCCCCTCCGGTGCAGAGTGAAAAAGATTTTCAAATTCAATACATTCTTCATGATATAAATTACGTAAAATTCTCATAAAATATTCGTAACAGAATAATATAAAAAATGAAATAAAATATTTTTTCCATGAACTGAACTTGTGTGGTTAAAATACGCTTTCAAGAAGTTAAAAAACAAAGAATTTCGATATAAACCAGACCTACGTTGGTGTATAAGCAGTTGAATGTAAAGATGGTGGCTCAAAATGGAAAAAAGATAGTTAGGGAGTTTAATGTCACTGCACCATTCAATGTTGGCTATTGCTTCTCCACCCCCACAATTACTATTTCTCTAATACCTCAATTACTAACTGAACCTCACACTAATAGAAAAGGTCTACAATACCTTTCATCAATCGCCCAGTGTTGTTGCAGAGGAAGAAGAGAGAAAACATAAAAAAGTTGATTCCGAAAATCTCTTTTTAAACTGCATTTCATATGAAAATGTTACGAACAATTGTTTCAAAAAGAAAGCATTATATGCATTTTGAAAGTTTATTCAAGAAATTTTTGAAAAATTTATTCTAAAATGCATTTCATCCATTCCTAAAATTCTAAAAAACTAGGCCTTGGCCTTGGCCGAAAGTCACTTTTATGGTAAAATAATCATTTTCAGAATCTACGGGGGTGTGCAAAAAAGTCGAAAGTGCAGGAAGAAAAAGCCTTGAATGGTTTGCCTTTTCTTGGTTGGTTCTTAGAAAGCATGTAAGAAAAATGAAGGCCGGAAAGATGTTAAGAATTTTTTCTGAAGGTGATGTGTAAGAATTTCTCAACTCTAGATGATGATGTGCTAACAATCAAATGATGAGAAAAGTAAAACCATGATGCAGACAGTGATATCAGCTAACGAATACGTGTAAAAACATTACAATGAACCCTTTTATGGGTCAACTTTTTTGTCTGCCTATATTAAAAAAAAGAGAGAAATAAAAAATTCCATTTTGACTACGCCATGTAAAATTTGAATAAGAGAAAGTCTTGGGCAACCATTAAAAAATATATTTTTTTCAATTACGTCAAAATTATAAGATCAATTGAGATATGTTAAGACACCAAAAATTCCATAAATATAACCCTTTTTATTTTTCAACATGAAGGGAATGCATGATTCTGCATTGGATAAATTGTTCAAGGGCCTTGTGGGAGGAATCAGCCATATCCCTACACTAATAATCCTTCTCATGCAAGAATAGGTGTGAAGGTGGAAGAGTCTTGCAAACTAGCAGCGTATTTTCGTGCCCATAGGTCATAGTGAATAATTTCTTCAAGGGAAGGCGAGGTCAACAATTCATTTTGATGCTTCTCACATGTTAGCTCCACCACTTTGAATATATCCAAATAGCTAATCCTAAAGTCACATTAGAACAATTTCAATTAAGGTAACAAATTTCGAAAGATATGAACATGTATGTGAAAATTTGCAACGAGGAAAAATAACGGAATCTTACTTTTCATCAATAAACAACTCTACAGCTTTCTCATTTGCTGCACTGAGAACTCCTGTCATTGTTCCTCCAGCACGACCAGCAGCATAGGCAAGATTCATGGATGGATACTTTACATTGTCTGGAGTTTTAAATGTAAGTGAACCAAGCCTACATAACCACATTTCATAGACAACTGTGTCAGACAAACTAAGAGCAACTATTCCATGACAGTTCAAATTAATTTAACTGATTCATCTTGCATAATGACGTCTTATGATAGTAATGAACACTTAAAAGTGAAAAGGAACTTATAGGAACGTGTTTTAAGCATTGCTTTGGATACTGTCTGAGAATGAATCCGCATGTCAAAACCAAAATTCAACCAATTTAGTTTTCCTTCAAATTATTTACAGGCTAATGTACATGTATGGGAAGAATTGGTTCCTGGAAATATTCACTTTATTTTTCAAAATAAGTTGAATCAAATTCCATCTTTTACATTCCAAGGAAATGCATGAAGAATAAAATATACTTCCTAGCTGGAAACTAGGCAAGGAGCCAAACACAATTTGAATGATCCGATCATTCAAAATAAGAAGAACCATCAATAATTCAAATTGGACTGAAAAACTTCATTTAAGAATAAAGACTTCAAAACTTGAAAACTGTAAGTCAACTGAATCTGTCTATTTTCTTTTAGTATGGATGGAAAATAAAATTTGATCGAGTTGAAATAAGTAAGCAGCAGGGAAAAAGTGTAGTACTTGCAAAGATCAAGGCGAGGCCAAGTGACTTCAGAACAATAAACCCTGTCAGGCCATGATAATGTATAGAGGATCGGCAACCGCATATCAGGCCACCCTAGTTGTGCAAGAACAGATGAATCCTGGAATCAAGAAATAAGTTAGTGATCTTTTTCTCCTTTGCTATACTCGAGTTTACTCCCACCCAAATTTAGCAAAGGCCTGGGTGCTATGGTTATTCAAATATATGGATATTAAAACATGGTAACCAACATAAAATAAAATATGTTATTAACCTGTGTTTCAATCATTGAATGTATGATTGATTGCGGATGAATGACAATCTCAATATTATCATAGTCAGCTCCAAATAGGTAATGTGCTTCAATTACTTCTAGACCCTGCAAAGAAGTACAACAAATTTAACTTTTACCTAGGAAGTTCATACTACATAATCAAACAGATTTATAAAATGGCTTTTTTCATCCAATATGTTGACATAAAAGAGAAATAAACCTTGTTAAAGAGTGTAGCAGAGTCCACAGTTATCTTTTTCCCCATATTCCAGTTGGGATGTTTTAATGCATCAGCTACTTTAACATCTTTCAGCTTTTCAACTGGCAAATCCCTGTCAATCAGCAAGGGACTTGTATTCAAATTTATTATATAGATCCCGGAAACAAAATAAAGAGAGCAACAATTCACGGTTTTTCATGATCAAAGAATATTAATTGACAGAAAACAGCACAAGACATTCAGATATACATAGGAATAATGTTTATGGTGCTACATATTCTTTCAGTTTCCAACATAACAAGAAAATATGGTTCCAATGAACATGCAAAACGGGTCAAATGAAGTCATGTACACACCTAAAAGCACCTCCAGATGCTGTTAGAATAATGCGCCTAAGTGCACCCTCTGGTAACCCCTGGATACACTGCAACAAAGAATCCTTTAAGCTTTTGCAGTAAAAGAGGATCATATGATAAAATAATTGATTGCAGTCAACAAGGTGCAGAGGCCAATATATAGATAATAAAGAGTATGAGTATGTCTATTGAACTTGTTGCACACATGATTTTTAATAGACTATGTGCCTTCTTACCTGAAAAATGGCAGAATGTTCCGAATCAGCAGGAAGTATTTTTACGTTATGCTTCTGAGCAAGAGGAAGGACAAAAGGACCTCCGGCAATCAACGTCTCTTTGTTGGCCAAAGCTATGTCTTTCCCTGCTTCTATCGCAGCAACTGTCGGCTAATAAAAGAATGAGAGGATTTCAGCTTTCTAATATTAATAGATATGTAAGATGCATGGACACAGAAGACCACATTATATGGCACAGTAAAGAGATTGGTTACCAAGAAAGGACAAAAATAGGGAAAAGAAGTTTACCTTCAGTCCTGCACACCCTACTATTCCTGTGACTACACTGACTGCATCTGGGTGACGAGCAACCTGAGAATATATAAGCTATAAGTCATGAAAAAAAAGGCTCTAACAAAATTACAACAAATGAATAAAGCAGATGTCCACCTCAACGATTCCCTGCTCTCCAGGGATGATCTCAGGTTTCTGTTCAACATCATGCAAAGCCTCTTCAAGTTCAGCAATTAGCGACTCGTTTCTAACAGCAACAAGTTGAGGCTTAAATGTTTTTATCTGTGCAACATAAATATTAAAAGGGATTATTCTCTTTTTTCTTGTGCTTATTATATTGAAATATTAAATACTACAAATGATGGTGAGTCTTGGAACAACAGTAAGGTTTCCTTGTGAGGTGGGGGATCATGGACTCAAATCCTAGAAACAACCTCTCTACTTGCAGGATAAGACTGCATATGTACTCTCCTCAAATTCCACTACGTGGGAGATTAGGCTGTCCTTTTATGAGATACATTAACTGAACCTTAGACCATAGTAGTTCATTTAGTTTTAAGATATTTTTGTTTTGTATGATCTGAACTCATTGGTTCCCTTCATACATAAATGCAAAAGAACAACATGCCTACTGCACCTTAATTATTAGAAAACATAACCAGGAAGATCATTCTCATTGCAACTAATGTGACGACAATTACAGTTGTAAATTAGCCACGTGAGTAAATTGGTTAAATAAATCCATTGCGGTTGTGAAATTTCAGATTTAAATCTGGTCATATATAGACACAAATCAATTCACAGTTCCATTGCATGCTGGGAGTGCGGTGGTTACCTGGTCTGCAAGGAGAGTAACGTTTGAACCAGCTGCAAGTGCCACAACTTTAAACTTGTCTGGATTCTCTGCCACAATATCTAGAGTCTACAAAAGCATACAAGGGAAAAGATGCACTACATCAAAAAATATGAGACGAAGGCAAGTTAAGCTACATCTACAAAGGGCAAACATCAAGTATTCACAGTATTACATAAAAAATCGAATATTCATTTCAAAGATTTAAAGGAATACATAAACACAAAATATCAAATTATTTCCAACAAATGTTTGCAAGCAAACAGCATCTTGCATGTTAAGATGTGTTACATCGGTTAGGAATAAAATCCGAAGGGCGAATGCTCTTTATAAGAGTAACCCCAAATGCCTCTCTTTAAGCTAGCTTTTGACCCAGACGTTTGTAATAGACTATTATTAGCCGTTAAATCTAATATTACTAAGAACAGATTATGATGATAGAGGGAGATTCCATTAGCACCAATACCTGAGTTCCAATAGAACCAGTAGATCCCACAATAGATATGGGTTTTGGTCCCTCCCAAGTCTTGCCAACTTGTTCTGGATACGCTCGTCCCGGCCAGGCTGGTGGTGGTGGTGGTGATGCCTGCAGTGAGCAGTTAACTCGCCTTCCACCATCTTTTCTTTTAAAAGCAAAACCACCTAGCATCAAATTCAAAACACCATCAAAGTCAAACCTTGCATGCTCCATCAATTGACATCAAAACATAACACAACGAACAAATACTGCCTTTCCAAAAAAAAACATATTGCCATTCCACAAAACAAAAACATCACGGCAACATCGACAAAGTCGCTCATAACAGTATAGGACCAGAAAATAGCATAATTTCCGGAAAGGAAAGAAATCAATAATTCAATGGGGAGGGAGTTTGTGCATAAAGTCGTTAACTTTGACATTTCCCAGAAGAGGCGAGGAAGGAAACATGGTTTAAATGAACAGAGGAAGAGAGAAGAACCTGGGAATTTTGCTGTGAGACAATTAGACTTGAAGGAATCAGAGAAAAAAAGGGACTTGACTTCAGCCGGAGAAGAGATATTGAGCGCCATCACATAAACCCAAGTTGAGTTTGGAGAAAAAGAATTGAAATCTCGAGCAAGAAGAATGGTGGCAGCAGAAGGAGGTTGTGTGGTGGCTGGAATTGCTGAGTTTTTTTATACTAGTACTAATAGACAACAGTGGATGTGGTCTGAGACATATTATCACATATGAAAGATGCATTTTTTATTTATTATATTTATTATAATTAATTATATGTGGAAATAGATAATAAAATAAGAGTTTAATTTTAAGATGGCGAAAATAAGAGAGAGATAAGGACAAAATAGAGTTAGGAGAGAGTGCCAAGGAATGTGTGTATATTGGAATCCCCACTCGCCGCCCCTCCACTCCATACAGAGTTTAGTTATTCACTGTCAACTAATTTATTACAACTCCGATAAAAACAATTTGCTAAACCACCATTTTATATTAATCAAATTCTATCAAATCTCTCTAAGAAGATTTATTCTTTTTCGTGTACACTGATATATCAATTAATATTTATTAATTTCACATTTAATATCTTATTTATTTATCTTATTCTTTAAAAAATAAGCATAACTTTAGTTTTATATTTATTGGTGCTTGTCATTTTTTAAAAAAAACTATTAATGTTCTAAATTGCAATTGATTATTTTCTCATCTATGAATCTATTTAATAATTGGTGTGATAAATTTTACATAGTTAATGAGACGTTAATCAGGATATTTTAATTCAAATGCAGCAACATTTTAATTGAATGCTCTTTGATACGTGCCTTAACTTTACATATTATGTAGTTTCATTTATCATAATTTATGTTTAATATTTTAAATTTGCTAACAAGGGGGCTTAAATAAAAAAATTGGATATGTATTTGCAGTGAATGACCAAAAGTTTTCTTTTGGTGTGCGTATTGATTCTAGTTAACTAAAACAAATATTGCATCCTATACAAAATACAAATACGTGTCATGTAAAACTAATAGTTAAGAATATGTGGCTTTGTTTGGATTAAATGTGGGAAAAACAAGTAAATAGAAAATAACAATGAATTGGAATAACAAAAAAAGTACAGTAATTTTTCTCTTTTGTTTGAAAGAGTATAAATAAATAAGTTATACATAAAAAGTATTAAAATATTTTTTTAATCTATTTAATATTATTATTATTTACTATTTAAAAAACTGTGATTATAATTTAAAAAATAAATAAATTGTTTAAAAATTATACTTTAAATTTAATTTAATTTCAAAAATTTAATTAATAAGATGATATTTGTATCTGGATTATAAATTGTTCTTATATTAATAAAAAGACTAATATTTTATTTTTTTTGTTTTTTTTTCCTTTGAAAGAAAAATAATTTTCATAAACTCTACAAAAGTGGATGGTATCATATCATTTTTAGACTTTCCTCTCAAACAAATGAAAAAATGTGTAACATTTCCATCCATCTAAACAAATGAGGGGTTGTTCCATATGTAAAGCGATAAAATGATATTATATCTTAAAAATTGTTTTCATGAAATCCAATGGTAGATAAGGTTCCACCTTTTAACTTCAAATTCAATTATAATTTACTAATTATAAAACATAAATACAAATAAAGTTTCCAAATACGTTTAAATGGTAGTAAAATAGGAAGGTAATACTTTAGTAGAAATGAAAGCATTAAAAACTATCAATCATCGTATTTTGAACTAGAAATTATTTAAAGAAAATGCAATGTAGTAATTTAAACTTAGAGCAATCGAAAGAGGTTGTTAATCTCGACTTTAAAAGCAAAATTATGATAATTAAAAGATAAACATGTTTTAAAAAGAGAGAAGTAAAAAATATATATATGTTCTGTGAGGACAGTGGAAATAGGTTGTTAGCTATAATTAAACAGAGGACAAGTCTATATCACAAGGTGACAAGAAGACTGACAGAAACATGTGCTTCTATTCGCGTAACAGCTCCTCCAATCAACAAAGGCTTGTTTCCGTTTTTCAACACACTGTTTATGGACATGAATACGAGAAGAACCAAAATAAAGTATACAAGAAATTACAATTTTGAGTTTTCCATTTTATGATATATAGTCAGATGTAAATTTTAGTTAATTTTGTAAAATTCAGATCAACTTAAACAGTTTTCTGAAAAATATTTAGTAAGATTTTTTAATTTGATTTTTAATTTATCATATTTATTTTTATAATTAATATTTATAAATAATTTTATAAGGTTGAGTTAGATTTAAAATTTATTTTTTAATGTGTAAGTTAAAAGAAATTATAATTTTGTTTTTTTGAATTTATAATATAATTAAATGTAAATTTTAGTTAATTTTGTATATATGAGATAATTTTAATTTTTTTAAAATATATGTAATAAAATTTGATATTTGTTGAAATTTAATTTTTGGATTATCATTAGTATTTATTCTGGATGCAAATTAAATTAAATTCAAAATTTACTTTTTAATATTATATGTTAAAAATTAATTTAAAATATGATAAGATTTATTGTTTTATTTTATATTTTTTTTATCAAACAGTTTACATTTTTATTTTACTTTTCATTTTTTTTACTGAACCAACTTGTTTGCATTTAATATATTTCTCTTTTTAGCAAACAAAATGTTGATACATTGAGATTTAACTTTGACAATAATGCAGCAATCGACCTACCTACCCTTTTTTTCTCTCACGTTTTAAATTCCATTTTATAAGTTATCCTTTTAACTCTGTGGTCCTATAATTTTATACCAAAATTTTCGTGAGAGAAATTTAGTTTAGTTGATAAAAAAAATGTGGGACGCATAATCAAATAAAGTACAAAAAGTTAATAGTCAATATTCTAAAATTTAGTAAAATTAATTTATAAAATATTATTAAAATATTAAATGTATTATTATCGTAGCATCCAAAAAATGTTTAGTTTTAAATCTAATAAAGCGTGTAAATGTATATAGAGTATACTCTTTGTTGCATATATAACTACCTTATATAACCTATATAGTGATCCTTTTACAATTATGTGTTTCCGTGATATGCTGAAACATACACAAAAACAAGTTACAACTTTTTAAATAAAAAAAATGTTATACATATTTTTTACATGTGAAAACTACAATAAAAATTTCAATTTTTATTTCTAATCTCAAAATCAAAATCAAAATTATCAATTGAAAAAAGAAATACACAAATTAAACAAAAAGTTAGTTTATATATTTATATATATATATTGATTGGAGCACTCCTATAGTTGTAATGCAATGATTGATATGGCCCTAATGCTATGGTATGGTGCTAGCATTCCAACAAAAAGATAAATTTTAAATTTGACAAAATAAATGTTCAAGTCGGAGTCCCACATGCTCTAATAACTCCTTTATAACATTTTTTTTGGTGCTATACCATTTAACTTGCTATACAAATAAAAGTATATTATCCTAACATATGAAAACTTATCAAACCAGTTATATATATAATATGGCAAGTGATAGGTAGTAGAACAAAAGGATAATATTAAAATAAAAATAAAATAAAATATGAGAAAGTAATAAAAAATATCATGAATTAGGACTTTTTTTCCATGTAATATCAATCATAATTAAGAAACAATAAACCGCTCATTTTATCAAATTATTATATTGAAAACAGGATAAAGATTGAATAAATACCAGCAACCACGTAACGACGTCGTCGTGCTAAACTTTCAAAGTTCAAATGTATTACTTTTAAGTCAAATATTGCTATATAAAATTTGCAAATTTATATTCCAAACCGGTCTCCAATTCAAACTGTCAAACTGCTCTCTAATTCAAACTTAATAAATAATATTCAAATGAAGTTTAATTAGAAATATTTGACCTCGATGTAAGATATTATTGTATGCACTTCTTTTATTAAGTCAAACTACACTCACGCTACGAAAATTTCGTTTTCAATGACATTAATGAGTTATCTTGGGACAGTAATTTCTCAATACGACGCATTTACTACATTTAAAGTTATGAAACTATTTTAAAGTAATTTATTATCAGGAAAAAACATAATCACTACGTGTTTCTAGATTTAAGTAAATAATAGTATATATTAAGTCATTTGTAATATCATAAACAAAATGTAAATAAATTTTTTAATTTGAGATAAAAAATAATATTTATTTGAGCAAAGTAGAGTATAGAAAACTATATCCACTAAAACAGGATAGTTCTTTATAATATAATATTACAAATAAATAAACATTTAAATTTGAGCAGATTAGAATCGTAAAACACTTTACCTAAAATAAATGATCATGCATCTTATTTATTCACTTTAAAGATCTGTTACCTTCAGAAAATGCCATCCTTAGAATTATTTATTATAAGGTCAAATTCTTGGACATAGAAGTTAGCTAAGGAATAAATGAATTAAGAAGGAAGAAGATGCTTCGTAGTTCGGCATTTGTTGAACGCGGACGCAGTGGCCTTTTTATATATATAATTTATTTTATGTTATAATATTGTCTATAGTCATAGAATGTATACAATTCTGTGTGTTAGGGCGTCACTTTTGCTTAGAAATGGTCAAAATTACCCAATTTTATTATCGAAGGAGGAATTGAACGTAGTTATTACCCAAAATTTTTACGTTTAAGGATTTCCCTTGACGCAATCGAAATCCAAATGTCAACACTTACGCCTCTTAAATAGAAATCTGATCGAGCAGTTTTTTCCTTCGCATCGCAAAACTTGACTAACTAAAAATTCTTCAAAAGCACATACAGTTCCACATAAGTATTAATTCACTATCCTTATTTACCAAGCAACACTAATGGAAATCTAAGCAAAATTAATGAAATCTAAATATAATTTTAAATTTTACATTACATAAAAATAAAAAAACAAAGTGTAAAAGTAAGATTCTAAATTTGTTATTTTAAAATTTTAAATTAAGAGTAATATCAAAATTGAACTCAAATCTTATTAATATTACGTGTTTTCAAATTTTCTCTTCGATAAAATCATATCAAATTATTAAAAATTTTGATCGTATGTTTATTGTCAGAACTTTATTTTAAGATCTTCATGATTTGGAAAAAATAGTTTTATTTATAAATAAATTAATTTTAGTTTTGAACATCGTATAAACTCCTATCTAAAGAAAGATTAATTTGCTGACATTGTATTTTACATTCCAAGTAAACAAATGGAGAATAAAATATTGGGTGCTGCAAGTGTGGCGAGGAGCCAAAATGGAAAACAAAAATCAAATGATCTGACCATTAAAAAAAAGCATTGACAATTGAAATTGGACTTGGTAAAATTTCATTCAATAATTAAGGCTTCTAAAGAACCATTAAATGATGCTCTACAACATCTAAAGTAACTCACAATCTAATTACGCAAAGCCACCTCGCTAATACATATTATATCGTTAATAACCCATTTAAGATTTGATTAAGTACGTATACGCATCATCTTTGGAGTCCGAAAATTTAGGAGGTGTGCAAAGAAATTGTGGGAGTGCAGGAAGTAAAAATCTAATAATATATCTTGTCCCTGTAAGAACACTAAATAAAACTGCAGCAGATCAGATGATAGAGCAATTGTTTGCACTCAATAAAAAGATTCCAAAGGCCAGAGAAATATGTGGATAATAAATGACGCCTTCCTTTTGATCTTGTTGCACACAATTTTTTATATAATACATGGTTTCATACTTGGAAATTGTCCAATGTTCTGAATCGGCTGGAATATTTTCTATCTATGAGCAAGTTGAATAACAAAAGGACTTCCACCAGTCAATCAATGTCTCTTTGTTGGCTAAGGATGTCTTTCCCTCCTTCTATTGCGCCAAATTTCTATAATGACACTATAAGAAATTCTCTTATATGTCTGCTTAACGGGATGTATCAAAACAACTAGATAATAATTGAATAATAGAACAATAAGTATTAGAATAAAACTGTCTATAACTATCAAGAATATACGAGAGTAGCACTAAAAGCAATAAACGAAAGAAGAATAATCTTATCAACAAGACATAAGATTTCTAGTTAAAAAGAAAATCCTGGAAAAAAAGAATTTTTCTAGGGTTATTTTGATCATTTTCCGGTCCTAATCAAGGTCTAATTGAAGTCCAAAGAAAACCTACTTATACTTCTACAAAGTCTTACAAAAATACAAATATATATATATATACAAATATATATATATATATATATATATATATATATATATATATATATATATATGGATAACAAAAAAAACAATCAATCAAAACCTATAAAATGCATCTTTCATTATGAGCAAAGACACTCAATTTTTTGATGTTCTAGTTATAAGTAATAGAGATCATACTAAGTACTTAAATCGGTGATTGTCATTTTATTGTTGATTCTATTGAATGAGAGCTTGGATATTAGGTGGTAAAAACTGCATGATTGCATAAGCAAAGGATTGAAATTCTCAACTTAATTACTCATTAATTTTCTTGTTTGGTGAATCTTCTCCTCGCTTGCAGAAAGTTATTGTCTGAGTTTGTTAATATGTTTTGTGTCTGTTAAGAAACTAGAGGCTTATATTTGATGTATGAGAGGTTATTATTCCTACCTTGATAACTACAAGCAAGTTATCCATGCTGGGTTATTTGGCTCTCTTCCTATGTGGAGAATAAGTCCAAATAATGTAGACCATTATATCTCACTTTGCTTTAGTGGAGATGAGTTAGATTAGTATGGCACATTGTGTTAGCAAATTGATGAAGATGAAGTTTTGATGATGTCCAAATCAAGTCAAGAACAAACAAGACTCATGAAGAATGATCTTTGAAAGACTTGTAATCTTTTGTAATAATTGTATGAACATAGGAAAATTAGTAGTTTTATGTATGCATTCAAAAGTGATGTAAAAATAAGCCATAAGCAAAATTTTGTGCAGTGCTAATCGATTAACAAGAGGTGCTAATCGATTAGCGTTAATCGATTAACAAGGGCTGTTAATCGATTGTTCCAGTGCGCCATGAAGAAGCCCAGCAGTGCAGTGCTAATCGATTAACAGAGGGTGTTAATCGATTAGCGTTAATCGATTAACAAGGGCTGTTAATCGATTAACAAGGTGAACGTTTGAAAAACTAGCCGTTTTTAGAGCCGTTGAAGTATCCGTTGGGTTGTTAATCGATTAACCACTGTAGCTAATCGATTAACACAGTCAGAAAGTCTAAAAGCGAAAATGGAGGAGCCTTTGGATGAGTCTATAAATAGACTCTCATTTTCTCTCAACTCTAACTCTTCCCTTGTGCTCAAATACTCTGAAACTCTTGAGAATTGTGTACTCTTGCTCAGCTAAGGAAACTCTGTCTGTAGAGTTGGTGAAATACTGCTACGGTGATAGAGGAATAGCTGGTTCATCCTTGGTGCATCTAAGGAAGTGTTTGGAAGAGGAATTCATCCTTCGTGAAGTATTCGGAGGAAGTGTTTCATCCTTTGTGAAGATTCAAAGGAGGTGTTGTTTCATCTCTTGTGGCTTCAAGAGAGGTGTTTTCTAAACTTTTACAAATTGTATCTGTGTGATTGTAGTTTGTAATAGTTTTGTGATTAGTGAAGTGTTTATCTTGTTTTTGAGATAAGCGACTGGACGTAGGATTGGTAAGATCCGAACCAGGATAAAATCAACTGTGCAAATTTCTCTCAACCTTACTCTATTTTATTGTCTTTATTATTTGCTAAGTAAGTTTAATTGAGTAGAAATTTTTAAGGCACACGATTTTAGTAAGAACCAATTCACCCCCCCTCTTGGTTTGTTATCCTACGCTAACCATTCCGCTGCAGCCGCTCTGACAATTGGTATCAGAGCTTGCTTTGATAGTCATTCAAATGGCGGGATCACATCAAACCTTTGCAGAGGGTGCTTCTATCAATAGACCACCACTATTCACAGGTGAAAATTACGCATTCTGGAAGGTAAGAATGCAAATTTTTATGGAATCTATTGATATAGATATTTGGGATGCTGTTGTATCTGGTCCTTTTGTTCCAATTAACAATATGCAGGAACCAAAGCCCCGTGACCAATGGACTGCTGAAGATAAGAGAAAATTTGGTAATGATGTAAAAGCTCGTAATATTATTTCATCTGCTCTAAGTGTTGACGAGTTTTACAGGATTTCTATTTGTAAAACTGCACAAGAAATGTGGGAAGTACTTAGAGTAACCCATGAAGGTACATATGATGTTAAGAGAGCAAGAAAGAATACATTAATCCAGGAATACGAAATGTTCAGGATGAAACAAGGGGAAACAATAGTAGATGTTCAGAAACGCTTCACCAACATCGTAAATCATCTTATTGGATTAGGTAAGTCTTTCGATACTGATGAGCTTAATATTAAAATTTTGAAATCTTTAGACAGGTCTTGGCAACCAAAAGTGACTGCAATTTCTGAGTCACAAAATCTCAACACAATGACAATGGCTGCATTATTTGGAAAGTTGAGAGAGCATGAACTTGACCTCGGAAGACTAGATGAAGAAGAAGCAAAAACTAAGAAAAAGACTCTAGCCTTCAAATCTGAGGTAGAAAAGAACAAAAGCAAAATGGAAGATGAAGACTCAGAAGAAGATGAAAATTTGAGTTTACTCATCAAGAGGTTCAATAGGTTCATGAAATCAAAAGGTAAAGGGAGATTCAGAAATGAAAAGAGAGAAAATCAAGGATCTTCCTCAAACTATAGATGCTATGGTTGCGGAGAAAAAGGACACTTAAAAGCAGACTGCCCAAATCAAAAGAAGGGTGAAGAAAAGAAAGAAAAGAAGTTCTTCAAGAAAAAGAAAGCATACATTGCATGGGACGATGACAACGAATCAATTTCTGACTCGAGCAGTTCTGATGAAGAAGCAAACATATGTCTAATGGCGGATGACGATGACTCTGGAAGCCAAGTAAGTACATCTAACGATTCAGATAATTCTAGTCAATATGATAGTGAAACTGAATTGCATGATACTTATGCTGCTTTATTAGTAGAATCCGAAAAATTAGATATAGCTCATAAGAAATTGAAAAAGGATTTCAAAGAGGTAAAATTAAATTTTGAAAATGTTCTTGAAGAAAATAAAAATTTGAAAATTACTTCTGAAAATTTCTCTAAAATAAATGATAATTTGAAAACTGAATTTACAAATTTATCTGAAGAAAACAGAAGTTTGAAAAATAAATTTTTATATCAAGCGGAAGAAATTAGAAATTTAAAAAGTAAAGTTTTATATTATGAAAAAGAAAAATATGTTGCTAATAATGAATGTGAATCTTGCATAAAATTCAAATATTTTTCTGAAAATACAACCACTGGAGAATGTAGTAAAACTAATGAAAATAAGGTTGTTAAAAATAAGTATGTTCCTAAAATTAAACATAATCATAGAACCCGTAGAACTTGGGTACAAAAAGGAACAACTTATAGGAACACAAATGTTGCATCATGCTTTTATTGTATGAAAAAGGGTCATACATCAAACAAATGTAAAATTAAGCATTATGGTGTTCCAAGTGGTAGATATGCTTGGGTTGTAAAATGATTTTAATCTTCTTAAATCTAACCCAAAGGACCCATACAAAGTAGTTGGGTACCTAAATAGCTTGTTCTTTTTATGTTGTAGGAATTATCAAAACCAAGGAAGTATATGTGGTGTCTTGACAGTGGATGTTCAAAACACATGACCGGAGATAAAAAGAAATTTACAAGCTTCCGGAAAAAGGAAAGAGGCTTTGTCACCTATGGTGATAACAACAAAGGAAAAATCCTTGGAATTGGAGATATTGGAAGTGAAGATACCTTGATGATCAAAGACGTGTTATATGTGGAAGGATTAAAGCATAACTTAATTAGCATTAGTCAATTATGCGATAAAGGATTCAAGGTAACCTTCGAACAAAATTCTTGCACTATTTATAAAAATGATTCTTCTGAAATTGCTTTGAAAGGAATTAGGCATAACAATATTTATTTGATTGATTTAGAAAATGCATCAAATAGGAATATTTCATGTTTAGTAGTAAAAGAAGAAAATTCATGGTTATGGCATAAAAGAGCTGCACATATTCATATGCAACAATTGAATAAACTCATTTCTAAAGACTTAGTAATTGGTTTACCAAAACTAAAATATGTGAAAAATAAATTGTGTGATGCATGTCAAAAGGGAAAACAAGTGAAATCATCTTTCCATTCGAAAAATGTTGTTTCTAGTTTAAAACCCTTAGAACTTTTGCACATGGATTTATTTGGTCCCTCTAGGATAAAAAGTTTTGGAGGAAATTATTATGCTTTAGTTATTGTGGATGATTATTCAAGATATACTTGGACTTTCTTTCTTACTCTTAAAAGTGAAGCTTTCAAAGAATTTAAAAAGTTTGCAAATTTAGTTCAAAATGAAAAGGACTTGAAAATAAAGGCTATTAGAAGTGACCATGGAGGTGAATTTCAAAATGAATCTTTTGAAACTTTTTGTGAAGAATATGGCATTTCTCATAATTTTTCTGCACCTAGAACTCCTCAACAAAATGGAGTTGTAGAAAGAAAGAATAGATCCTTAGAGGAACTTGCTAGAACTATGTTAAATGAATATAGTGTTCCTAAACAATTTTGGGCTGATGCTGTGAGTACTGCATGTTATGTATTGAATAGAATGCTTATTAGGCCTATTTTGAAATGTACTCCTTATGAACTTTTTAAAGGTAGAAAACCAAATGTCTCACATTTAAGAATTTTTGGATGCAAATGTTTTGTCTTAAATAATGGAAAACAAAATTTAGGAAAATTTGATTCCAAATCCGATGAAGCTATTTTTCTAGGATATTCTCTAACTAGCAAAGCTTATAGAGTTTTTAATCGGAAAACACTTGACATAGAAGAATCTGTGCATGTTGTCTTTGATGAAATTGTGGACCTTGAGGTAAAACCTCTTGAGTCAGATGAATCAGATGCAGGTGAAAATGAAGACTTGCAAAAGACAACCAATGAAGAGAAAATGAATAATCCTCAAGATGATGAAGATCTAAACAAAATATGGCAACAACCTAGAGGATTATCATTGGACAACATCATTGGCGACATATCAAAAGGGGTAAACACTAGAAGAAATTTAGTTAATTTTTGTATGAATGTAGCTTTCATGTCGCAGATAGAACCTAAGAACATTAAGGAAGCTCTTCAAGATGAACAATGGTGTATTGCAATGCAAGAAGAACTCAACCAGTTTGAAAGAAATCAAGTTTGGGAATTGACTCCTAGAGAAGATACTCATCAAGTAATTGGAACAAAATGGGTATTCAGAAACAAACTGGATGAAGATGGAAACATCACCAAGAATAAAGCTAGGCTTGTGGCTCAAGGATATAGTCAAGAAGAAGGTATAGATTATGATGAGACATATGCTCCAGTTGCCAGGTTAGAGGCAATACGCCTACTTCTTGCTTATGCATCTATAATGAAATTTAAATTATTTCAAATGGATGTTAAAAGTGCATTTCTAAATGGTTTTATAAAAGAAGATGTGTATGTTGAACAACCACCCGGTTTTGAAGATTCTAAATTTCCAAATCACATCTATAAATTAAAGAAAGCACTTTATGGTTTAAAACAAGCACCTAGATCTTGGTATGAAAGACTTAGCAATTTTCTTTTAGAAAATGATTTTAATAGAGGAAAAGTTGATTCCACTTTGTTTATTAAGAAAGTCGGAAAACATATTTTGATTATTCAAGTATATGTTGATGATATTATTTTTGGATCAACTAATAAATCTCTTTGTGAGGAATTTTCTAAGACTATGCAGGGTGAATTTGAAATGTCTATGATGGGAGAATTAACATTCTTCCTTGGCCTTCAAATTAAGCAAATGAAAGAAGGTACGTTCATTTCTCAAACTAAGTATTGTAGAGAAATTCTTAAGAAGTTTGAAATGGACAAAGCAAAGGAAGCATCTACTCCTATGGGAACCTCTTGCTATCTTGACAAAGATGAGTCAGGTAAAGAGGTAAATCAAACTAAATATAGATGTATGATAGGTTCTTTGCTATATCTCACTGCTAGTAGACCAGATATTATGCAAAGTGTTTGTGTATGTGCTAGGTATCAATCTAGTCCTATAGAATCTCACCTTACTGCAGTTAAAAGAATATTGAAATATCTTAAGGGAACTGCATCATTTGGTTTATGGTATCCATCTGGAACGGAACCTAGTCTTGTAGGATTTTCAGATGCTGATTATGGAGGTTGTAAGATAGATAGAAAAAGCACTAGTGGAACATGTCATCTTCTAGGTAGTTCCTTAGTTTCTTGGCATTCTAAGAAACAAGCCTGTGTAGCCTTATCAACAACTGAGGCTGAATATATTGCTGCTGGAAATTGTTGTGCACAAATTTTATGGATGAAACAACAATTAGAGGATTATGACATTCACTTAGATCATATTCCACTTAAGTGTGATAATACAAGTGCCATAAATCTTACAAAGAATCCCATAATGCACTCTAGAACCAAGCACATTGAGATTAGGCATCACTTTCTTAGAGATCATGTGCAAAAAGGAGATTGTGAAATAGAGTATATTGATACCCAACACCAATTAGCTGATATTTTCACCAAAGCATTGCCTAAAGATAGATTCTATGAGCTTAGAAGAGACCTAGGGATATTAAAAACATGTTAAAAATTGAAAAGCAGAACAATTTGCTGATTTTCGGAAATCAGCGTCTGTTAATCGATTAACACGTCATGTTAATCGATTAACGTTAATCGATTAACACACCCTGTTAATCGATTAACAACGATAACCTGCAGTAAATTCTGCAGAATCTAGCCGTTATAAACGGCTATAAACGGTAACTTTTTGAATTTGAACGTTGGGGGGTCATTTTTTAGCCTATTTAAACTCATACCATCCCTCATTTTTACCCACTCACTTTACCCATCCCTCTACAAGTCAAAATCACTTCATTTCTTCTCTCAAAATTCAAATCTCTTGCTCTCATGGCTGAACCATCAAGAAGAAGAAGAAGAAGAAGCTATGGATCGGAAAGCACACCTATTGCACGTGGTCCGAATATTCAAGGGTGGATTTCCGATGATGGAAAGCATGAAGAATATCTACAAATGTGGAAAGAATGCAAGATTCTTCGTCAAAAATTTGTAGATCTCAATTGGTTTACCACACATCAATTTCAATTTTCTCAGCAATTGATTGAGCAAGGTGTCCAGCATCTACTGTAACTTCAAGGGAGATATTATCCAGATTTGGTAAGAGTATTCTACTACAATCTAAAATCCCAAAACGGTATTATTTACACTCGTGTAAAAGGGATAGATATCATTCTGGATAATGACATTTGGACCAATGTTGCTCATCTTCCCATCTTAGAAAATACCATGCATGTGCCAAATGACTTTGGTGATTTTAACAAAATTTTGGCATATCGTTCTTTCATGCGCAACCCTCAACAATCTCTACCAAATAGGCGATATCTTCTTGTAGGAAATCTTAGAATGGAGGAAAGGGTTCTTCATTATCTTATTGTATGGTTGTTGTGTCCAAGAGGCTCAAACCTAGCCCAATGCTTTGAAATTGATCTCATAATCATGTCTGCCATTACTCAAAATATCAAAATCAATTGGGTAGATCTTATCTCCGACACTATTGTCCGGGCAAAGAGGTATGATAGAGGTCATCTTCCATATCCCCTCCTTATTTCCTTAATATGTGTGTATAAAGGAGTTGATGTCACCGGAGAGAAACATCTATCCGTCTTAAGAAGTCATGAAATTGAGGAATCAGCTTTGCATCAAATGGGATTTATACGCCAAGGAAATATGTTTGTCCGTGCTGAAGATGATATTGCACCAGAAGATGATGCATCAGCTGAAGAAGATGAAGATATACCTATGCCTCATCCAACCAATGTTGCTGGACCATCCCATCCTCCCCAAGAATATAGTCTAGAGAGTATATCTAGACAAATTGCAGATATGGCTTCTATGCAGCAATCACGGATGGATGATATGATGGCTTATCATGCTCTTAGATATGATGCAATTGATAATCATCTTAAGGAGATTGATGAAAAACTGGCAAAACTCTATGTACCCGATAGCGATGATGAGCCCTAGGAAATTTATGTTTCTATGCTTTTATTAGTGTGTGCCCTCTATATTTCCTTGTATGCTTGCATCTTAATATTCAATAAAATGTATGTTGTCTTTTCTTATTCTATGCCTACATGCTTTTATTAAGGGGGAGTATAATTTCTAATCAAATTAGGGGGAGCACTTATTCATCACTTTTTAATAATGATCAAAAAGGGGGAGAAATATTTAAAGCCTTAAACTTATTTCTAAGTACCCTAACAATTATTTCTTCCTTAAGTTGTGTTTCAAATACAGATTATTACCAAAAGCTTTAAATCAAGAAAGTTTTGATCATCATCAAAAAGGGGGAGATTGTTAGCAAATTGATGAAGATGAAGTTTTGATGATGTCCAAATCAAGTCAAGAACAAACAAGACTCATGAAGAATGATCTTTGAAAGACTTGTAATCTTTTGTAATAATTGTATGAACATAGGAAAATTAGTAGTTTTATGTATGCATTCAAAAGTGATGTAAAAATAAGCCATAAGCAAAATTTTGTGCAGTGCTAATCGATTAACAAGAGGTGCTAATCGATTAGCGTTAATCGATTAACAAGGGCTGTTAATCGATTGTTCCAGTGCGCCATGAAGAAGCCCAGCAGTGCAGTGCTAATCGATTAACAGAGGGTGTTAATCGATTAGCGTTAATCGATTAACAAGGGCTGTTAATCGATTAACAAGGTGAACGTTTGAAAAACTAGCCGTTTTTAGAGCCGTTGAAGTATCCGTTGGGTTGTTAATCGATTAACCACTGTAGCTAATCGATTAACACAGTCAGAAAGTCTAAAAGCGAAAATGGAGGAGCCTTTGGATGAGTCTATAAATAGACTCTCATTTTCTCTCAACTCTAACTCTTCCCTTGTGCTCAAATACTCTGAAACTCTTGAGAATTGTGTACTCTTGCTCAGCTAAGGAAACTCTGTCTGTAGAGTTGGTGAAATACTGCTACGGTGATAGAGGAATAGCTGGTTCATCCTTGGTGCATCTAAGGAAGTGTTTGGAAGAGGAATTCATCCTTCGTGAAGTATTCGGAGGAAGTGTTTCATCCTTTGTGAAGATTCAAAGGAGGTGTTGTTTCATCTCTTGTGGCTTCAAGAGAGGTGTTTTCTAAACTTTTACAAATTGTATCTGTGTGATTGTAGTTTGTAATAGTTTTGTGATTAGTGAAGTGTTTATCTTGTTTTTGAGATAAGCGACTGGACGTAGGATTGGTAAGATCCGAACCAGGATAAAATCAACTGTGCAAATTTCTCTCAACCTTACTCTATTTTATTGTCTTTATTATTTGCTAAGTAAGTTTAATTGAGTAGAAATTTTTAAGGCACACGATTTTAGTAAGAACCAATTCACCCCCCCTCTTGGTTTGTTATCCTACGCTAACCATTCCGCTGCAGCCGCTCTGACACATTGGATTCATTTAAAGATAAGGAAAAGCCAAGTGAAAGATAAAGGAAGAGAGAAAGTCTTTCCCGCATAACACAAAACCTACACTGGTGTTTTCATTGTGAAGTCATTCATCGTTGGATTAGACTGATTTTTTGGACAATGGGTTCTAGACTATGGTTCTTCATTCTGACCGTTCAGATCGTCAATTGGAGGTCTAGTTTGGGAGAAAACAACCCCGCATCAACAACTTTGTTTTGGAGAAGTTTCATCTTCTTTATTCTCATTTATAAGCATTTGTGCTTAGTTAAATTGACTAATTGAAAACAATATTTGGTGTTTTTATTAAAGACTCTTTTGTACCCTATTATTGATCATAAGATTTTTCTTTGGTCTGAACTACTCGTGGTTTTTACCCTTTCATTGAGTCTTTCACGTTAAAAATTGTTGGTGTCTCTTTGTGCTTTGGATTCTATTTTTATTCTATTTGTTTGGTGCTCCTAGCAGATTTTCGCAAGAATGGGGATTGATTTTTCGTTGCATTACTACTCTTTGTTAAGTTCTTATTGTTTTTGGATCTTTTTTCCATCAATCTAACCTCGTAATGTCTTCTTTAACTTTGTCATTAGTTATTAAAACCTGATATCATCCTCTTACGTAAGGCCAAGAGCATTATAATTCAATTCACTAACAAAAGAACTAACCTCAAACCTAACTTATGAAAGTATAGTTTTAAAATCCTCTTATTAGTAAAATAAAGGTAATGTTTAGATAACTTATGAAAGTGTGTTAATGTTTGCACAAAAGTGTGTTAACTAACCTCAAATCTAACTTATGTGATATGATTCTATCCAGGAAAGAGTACGATCTTTTTTAAATTTGAATTCTCAAGGTCACAATAAAATAAATTAGAGAAGAACACATAATAAGGCAGAGACGGAGACGCCACAATCTAGCAGATTGACAAGTCAAGGAAGATTCGTCATAAAGATGTTAATCTTTGGTAAGAATCAGAGTTCTAAACCAAGAACTAAGATATTTCTCTCTTAAAAATGCAAATGCATATATTATGACTAAAAAGTGTTTACATATGTATTTGGTGTCTCTATATATAGGTACAAATGTTTAAGGTACTTAAGAAACCCTAAAAGAAAACCCAATGACATTGGGTCCAAAACTCATTTGAAAAATAGAAACAAATTGTTTGTAATTAAAATAAAAATATAATTTATTTAATTTCCTAATTTATTCTTCAATAATACTGATGATCTTCATGTTCTTTAAATTTCATTCTTTAAGGAAGATTATAAAAATCAAGATTCAAGGAGACGTGTTTTGATCTTTGACCTTGTCATAGATCCTTTGAATTGTAAATGTTCTTCTTCAAATTCTTCTCATATATGTTACATGGAATAGTCTTTATCATATCTCCTTCTTAAAGAGAATTTGTCCTCAAATTCGTATTCTTTATCAAACAGTTCAACCTAAAAAAAATCTTACTGTTGCGATAAGGTTAGAAAATTGTCATTTGGAAAACAAAATTAATACTGACATGGCATGTTTCTTTTTACATTCAAGTCAGAGAGTGAGTCTTATTTTTTTAAATATTTATTAAAGGTAAAAGGGTAATTTTGGAAGAAAAAATTAAAAAAATACCGTGTCATTTGAATGTTATTGCCACCTGTGCATGTCAATGTATGAGTCCTCTTTCGGAAATCTTCACCAATTACAATTAATAAAATTTCATTCCTTTTGAATAAATATTTTTCATAGATACTGTATAAAATTAGTAATACTTAAATCAAATTTAAATTATATTATTATTTAAACCATATAATTACTTACAAAAGTAAATAATTTATGTTTCGTATAATTTTACCTAAAAAAATTATAAATTTTTAATTATTTTATACATGTACACAACATTTAAAATTTTCAATATTTGTTAAAAAATAAAAAGAAAATCCAACTAATTTATATTGTTCTCTGACCATATATACCCATGAGTATCACAAACAAATACATGCAATTAAGAAAAAGCAACAAGGGAGATCTATGGAAACGTGGGTTGTGGACACAAATTTCATTTCGTTAAAATTGAACTAAAAACGTGAGCACTGGAAACAACTTTCACTGAGTTAAAAATTGTATTGTGGATACAACTTTCATTGCAGCTTTGTGTGCCACAGGACATAACTTCGAATCCAGAAAAAAAAAATACAATTCGTATTCAGCAACCACGACTTTAGTAAGATTGATTTTGTATTCGTTTTTTTTTAGTGACCCTAAATTAAATGTACATTCTAGTTGCCACTTAATGTACCTATAAGATAAATTATGCATTGATACATTTTATTGTTCAATGACCGCAAATAGATATAATACTTCAGTTGCAGCGTAAATCAATCGGAAGATATATTTTGCATATCTCGTCAGAAATAATAAAATAATTTTTAAATGTAACGACTTGTAGCTCCCAACTTATTTAAGGGACAACTAAAATATTTATTTCATTTAAGAGTGCACTAAACAACAAAATATATCTTTTTCTTTTTCATTAAAAGTGCTCATCAATATGCGACAAGTCACAAATCTCGATCTTTGCTCGTAATAAATTTCGATGTCACAAGTCACAAATTTCCATTCAAAGAGCAGTTCATTGAAACAAAATTCTTACGAGGTAACATACTATTTGAGATCCTAAGCTGCGAATATACATTTCTTTGCTCCTCCTCAGATTTTTCCTTTGCAATTGCCGCTAGTTTGTTAAAGATTTGTTCTAGCAGAATACTTGGTTTTAAGATATTTTAACTTCTAAATATTACAATACATTATATCATCATATTCCCCACAAGTATTTTATGATTGAGGCTGGCTGCATCCATAATCGTAGACAACATTTTTCTTGCATAGAAAGACACGTGCATTTGCATCTTTTGTTGATGTCCAGTTCAAAGTACAAACATATATGATTATGACAGATTTTGACAAGCTTATTCAGAACATGGGCTACTTCAAGTGCTAGTTCCAACTACCTGTTTTTCGTGATATATCATGATTCACCTTCATTTCTCATCATATTTGACTTCATGCTCCTCTTGGATCTCACTGGAGCTGGGAACTGAGCTGACACTGCTGCCCTCTACTGCACCTTCAGATTCAAATGGTTTTGAGACCCCTTGAACGTCAACAGAGCTGTCAGAAGATTGAGCCACTGACTGATTATCTGACTTCTGTTCCTTTTGGGCCACCTGCTTTGGGCGTCTGATAGCTTCTGCAGCCCCAGGCATGGCTATGGGTGGAGGTTGAGGAGGAACCCATA
This sequence comes from Vigna angularis, assembly GCF_016808095.1. Lineage (NCBI taxonomy): Eukaryota > Viridiplantae > Streptophyta > Magnoliopsida > Fabales > Fabaceae > Vigna > Vigna angularis. The sequence continues at coordinate 12,769,331 of NC_068970.1, read as the reverse complement.
CACGTTGAACTGGCTGCTGACTGGATGCAGCAGCATAAGGTACTCCATTAGACTCATTTTCATTCTCAATCTCTGTGATTCTGACATTTTTCCTCTGCCACCAGGGCAATGGGTCATCCCCATTTACTAGAGACGTATCCTGGGTCTTGGTATTCAGGTCTTCACCATTTACTTGAGATTGAAGAATCTGAGTAGACGTGTTTTGCACCTGACCAACCTCCCAAGGCTATATACCAAGTAATGTTGAAGCATAAAATCAGATTCATATGAAATAATACAACTGAGAAAGGAATATACCGTTCCATAAGCATGTGTTTGTGTCTTTGTTGCACTACTCAATGTTCGTTGCATGGGTTAAATAGAAGGCAGAATATTATATCTTTCAGATTAAAAACACGAAAACCTGCCTTTAGCGTGTCTTCATAAATATCACACAAATTATCCATTTTCCAACTCTTTCCAATCCCTTTTCCTATCTTCGCCTAAATAAAACATCAGCCACAAGTAGTGGCCAAGTATAAAAAGTATGAACAACGGCACAATTTAGTTCATTTCTAAAAGATATAAAAACAAATTTAGACCTACCCCAGTAATTTGATGTTTTCAAACAGCACATAATTAGAAAATTACCAGAGAATTCAGTATTTTTAAGTTTGAAATATTATATCTTGACAAAACAAAATCAAGAAATTAATTTATAACTAGACCAATAGTTTTTCCTTGATGATGCAATTGCATAACATATCTTAACAGATATGGCCCGTGATTATATTTACCAAAATCGGGAAGCTACCACGCTGTAGATTGGTTCATTGAAAATCCTCAGAGATGACCAAAATAAAGTTAAAAATATTGAGACTTGGGTTGGTCAGTTTCATAAAAAACTTCATAAACCTCAAATATTTAGAAAATGCAAAGCATTTTGAAATAAAGCTTAGATCTAGGCACTAAGAGTGGATTTGATGGTTGTTGACTAGGGTTGGGAGGGTGGGGGGGTAAATCACTGATATCCTTCATTAAAACCCAGTTTTATATAAAACTAACAGTGGCTACATAAAATTTAAAAATCCAATATATAGGGGAGTAGCAATGAATCCTCTCATGTCAAATTCTAATATGACAGGGTCATGTTTGAATCTTTTGGCGCTATTGTTGCATGTTCAAATCCAGTGTCTATCTCTCTAATGATAGACATTAATAGTCTCGAGAGAAATAAACACAAAATTTAAACATAACTTGCCGTCTAATCTTATTTGCACACCATACTCTTCTCCACATTATCACCTCTCCTTACATATCAAATTTTAAAGTCAACCAATTTTATAATTTTATATTGATGGTGCCTGAGGTGTATAATTTATTAAGCAACTAACTTTATCTGGATTAAAAAGCATGAAGGTTTACTCTAATATTAGAAGGCTTCTCTCCTCTTTGGACCATGGCCATTATCTGCAAGAAAAAATTGTAAAACTCAACAAAATCTTAACAAAATAGATAACACTCTGTATCCATTCCATCATATATGAAGAAACTACAAACAAATTAACTGCTAGTAAGCAGTTCTCAAGACAGAGCCAAATAACACTTTCACCAGAACATAGCTAATAATTGTGTATATTCAACGTTTTCAGCATTACGGATGCACTACACAAACCCTTAGGATGATAGGAACTGGAAACTACAGGACTATATATTCAGAACTAGCTCCATTACTCAGAGGTAGACCTCAGTAAATATTTTTCAGGAAAAATGCAGAAAAGAAAATGATAATAATGGGGCCCTGATGAAAAGAGAAATCCCTATCTAAAACCTCACAATTCATGCCTACCTCTTCTTCATTCTCCCCCACCATTAGAGTACGTCCTTAGTTATATTTTGTATGTAAATATTGTGAGTACAAAGTTAGAGCTGTTGGCTAACAGCTATCTCTCTTATCAATTAAATAAAGCCTTTAATTACTGCCAACAACTATCTCCTTTATTGGAGCTCAGCTATAAATAAACTTGTATCCTTCCTCTTTTACAAGTTAATGAAAAACATACAATTTACTTTGAAACAAATTCTCTATAGTTCAGCCTTTTTTACATGGTATCTAAAGCTAAATTTTGTCATGTCTTCTTCCCAAATTCTAGGTTTCTCCTTGTTATGTCTTCATTGTTGTCCATAGCTTCCACGCAATCCTTTCCAACCTCCATCGATGAGAAGTTCAATGATTTGAATTATCTCTATTGAAGGCAGTTTTTTGCAGTTTTGTTTTTTCTTATCAACAAAAGTTAATTGTTAGTATTTTGTTATTAGAAGAGTTGAAACCACAACCTCTCTCACTCTCCCTTCCAACTTTTACCACTAAGTTACCTTATAACTCCCCTCTATTGGAGGCAGTATGTTGAACCAGTGATCTTACACAACATTATTGCGCATCTGATCATGTTAATCCTAAGTATGATGCATGAGAAGTTCAAGACCAAACACTACTTGTCTGACTTCAATCTGCTCTCTACAAATCAGTTAGTTTCGTGTTCTAGGATAGAATCACTCTTGAGGTCTGGGAGAAGATTCACGATTATTTGGCCTTCAAACAAAATCTCAGGCGTGTCAATTATATTTTGCTAAGCATGCCACTGTGGTGGTTTTATTGATCATGGAGACTCTAATGGTGCATCACTTGTCGAGGTAGCAGCTCTGGTAGAGATCATGGTGGTGGTAGATTGTTAATTTTCAATGTCAGATCAGGCTTTGAATTTGATCCCACGTGTGCCATTTTCAATCTAAACTTTCTTACTAGTCTCATGAGTTTATCCTTCATTGATCCAACCACAGGAATTTATTCTTTATTCTGTTAGATCCTTCAAAACCTCAAACAATTGGGTTAATCCTAACACTAAGTATGGGAGCCCTGCTCAGATAGGCAATGGTGAAGGTTTAAGAATTTATGGTGTTGAGTCCTCTTCATTTGTCTCACCTACCTAATGATTCACACATCACCTTTAAATTTAACAGCTTGTTACATGTTCCTTCTATTACGAGAAAACTTGTGAAATGTTTTCCACTTTACTAAAGATAGCTTTGTACATATTGAATTTCCTCTTTACATGTGCCTTATCAAATCTCATGGCACAAATAACGTCCTTCTTCAAGAAATATTAGGTGTTGATGGAGTTTGTTCATTTTATACCCCCAAGCTTCAAGATTACTCCGTTGTGCTAATGTCATCTTCCAAACCCTTTAGTGGTTCAACACTAGATATCTCTTAGTTTAGTGTTGTTAGAGTTAATGAATATAAAGCTAATGTCGTAGAAGATTCTTGTTCTACACTTTTAACATCTAGCAATGTCAGTCATGGTACACTAGGTAGGGTCATCCAAACAATTGTGTACTACAATTTGTCATGACATTGTAAAATTTCTCCATCCAATAAAACTTACTGTTATTTTTGTTCCGCTTGTTGTATTAGTAAGTGCTTGTGTTTATCATTCTATCTATTTTCCTTTAGAACTAACTTTCTGATGTTTGGGAACCTTCTCACGTGACATTTTTATGCAGGATGTAAATATTATGTGTCCTTCATTGATGCTAATTCAAGGTTCACTTGGATTTTTCTTATAAAGTATAAAGCTGAAACATTGTTTGTTTTCCAAAACTTTAAGCCAATGGTTGAATTTTAGATTAATTAAAAAATAAAGAATGTTCAGTCTAATTGAGGTGGAGAATATTGAACCTTTACTACCTTTTTAGCTACTCGTGGTATTTCTCATAGATTCATTAGTCGTCATACACCATCAAAATCACTGAAAGAAAACATAGATACATTGTTGGTTTGGAATTGCATCATGATTCTCCTTTACAATTTTGGTATTATGCATTTACCACTAGTGTATATCTTATAAACAGATTGCCTACAACTTCTCTTAAGTTTGCCATTCCTTATACTACTCTTTCCAATAAGGAACTTGACTTTCATTTTCTCAGTTTTTGGTTCTACTTGATTTCCTTTATTGAGACCTTGTCACTCTCACAAGCTTGATTTTAAATCTCAGGAATGTCTCTTCTTATTAAGACCTTGTCAAACTTCTATCGAACTAACATCGATTTTTGCTTTGTTCATTGAGTTGCTTGTTTCACTAACTACTCGGATTATTCTTGGTGACAGTAAGAATGGTGTGTCAATTGCTCATAATCTGGTGTCTCATGGCCATGCCAAAACACATGGAGATTGACGTTTTCTTTGCGTAGGAAAAGATTGTGACCAAACTGCGTTTCATCTATCACATTACAAGCCTTGGATCAGTGGGCAGATGTGATGACCAAGCCCTTTTCTCCAGCTCGTTTTTCATTTCTCAGAGGCAAACTCAACGTGAAGAGTTTTTCTCCTGAAAAATTCTCTCCTTGAGTTTGAGGGGGCATTAGAGTTTATATTTACTTATATTTTGTATGTAAATATTGTATGTACATAGTCAGAGTTTTTAGCCACTGCTAACAACTATCTCTTGTATCAATTAAATAAAGTTGCTAATTACTGTTGATAGGTATCTCCCCTGTTGGAGTTAGCTATAAATTCACTTGTATCCTTCCTCTTTTACATGTTAATGAAATGTATACAATTCAGTTTGTTACAAGATTCGTTCTTGTTCAGTTTCTTTTACACCCACAAATCATTCCCTCTCCAAGCTCATCATGCCAACTATCCTGACTATTTACAAACTTGTTCTCTTCTCTGCTGTGAGAGCACTGACAATCCCTCTAATTCCGACCTCACTCCTCCTTTGAACACAAGAAACCCAGCCGGCTAAACTCAGCCAATTTGATGGCATTAACATGTTTCTTCTTCCTAGCATTGGTACCAACTTGCTTCTTAATGAGAATTTGCAAAAGTTAACTTCAATAATTTGGACCGCAGGACATGTCAAAAGCTATATGTATGTACAATTACACTATAACTTATCGTTTCTGTTTTCTCATTTATGAATATGATCCGTAGAAATTGCAACAAAAAGAATCCAAATATTCTTATGGGCTTTTGTTCCTTCAATTATCTTCTTTAGAAAATTTTCAAAATAAATTGGATAGTTGTTTAAAGAAATTTAGAGACAGGGAAGAGATGATACAGCTAAGAGAAAATAAGATATCCAACAAAGAAGAAAAACAAATCAGATGTGTTCACTAAATAAACAGTGCCCACTTGGGCACTGTCAGTGGCCACAATAGGAAAGCTATAGTCATGTCCCAAAGTATTTAGTGCCTAAACGTTATATTTTGATTAGTATTCAAGTGATCAACAAGACAACCAAAATGGAAAGTGATTAACATTCTGATATGGCCTATAAATAAAGCAGTAGATGGAAAAAAAAAAGATAATTAGTACCTCCATATATGACTTTGGATGAAGACCACTTGATGATTGAACAGATGCAGGTGGAGATGAAGATCTCACTGCACATGATATTCTGATGATAGGTAAATAGTCCAGAAGATAAGACTAATTTAACTGAGACTTAATTATTAATATGACAACCTGAACGCATGTCATAATCCGCTTTGCCATTCACAATCAGTTGCTGCATATATTTAAAAAAATTGCAGTCATCAAAAGTAAAATTTTATTTAAAACAACTTAAATGAGGATCAGCCGTGACAAAGTTCGTTAAAGATGCTAAAACAATCCCCATGTAAGTCTATTTATATCTGACCTTTGAACTTGTTTGACTGATTTGAAGATCTTCTTGCCCTGAGACGGAACTCAGTTATAAGTTATATTATTCACAAATTGACAAACAGATATTTAATAAGAATTTTAAGGGAAAAAATCTGAAATATTTTTTAAAAACCGCTAGCATAAATCTGCTAGAATTTTGGGCATGATAAGCTATCAAGAATTCTTAAACAATTGGATGAAAGCTGAATACAAGGGAATCATAAAGCTAAAAGCCAATTAGAATAGTTAAAATGTGCATAATATTGTCAAAATTCTTGGTCACCATGAGCCCCTTTGTTGGCTCTTAAGTGGTTATAAATATACAAGTTTGGCAAACCATAAATCAAACCCTGTATAAAATATTCAAAGCATTGAAAAGCTATCATGTCAGTCTAATAGATTAAATGATTAATGGTTAATTACCTTCCAATCTTCTTATGGCATTTGTCATTGACTTCATTTCTTGTACTTGCTTGTCTAAAAGGCTCACAACTTCCACAAAGTATCTCCTCTCTGCAAAGTATAACACCAGATGCAGTAATAACTACAATCATTTCTCATAAATAGAAGAAGCCCAAGGAGAGTAGGAGTACTAAAACAAATCAAAGACATTTATAGCATGCAAGTTAAAGTTCTATAAACTCACCTTCACCTTTTGAAGCCATAATTTCTTGGCTCGCTTTTGCCACTTCTGCAGATGCAGCTGCTGCTGATTTTGCAGCTTGTGCAGCTTCTTCCAGCAATGTTGGTTTGTCATCAGTTTTCTTCAATTGTTCATCATCATTGTCAAGGACAACCTTACGTATCCAAGATTTTAACCGAGGGAGAAAAGATTTCTAAAACATGAAGTAATCTTTGAAGGTTATATGCAGATCAAACAGCAATATGATAAAACTTATGGACATAGCAATATATCAAGCACAAGAAAGGATGTAAAATGTCAATCAAAGTACTCACCCCTTAAGATATCCACTTAGAAGACATTATGCGTGACAGTAGGAGGCAAGAGTTATACCTTAATTATTATAGCTGTTCCAGCACCTGAAGCAGCCAGTAATCCAACAGCAATTAGGGCATGGGACCAGTGAAATCTTGAGCGTGGTAATGTTCCTGATGAAGTTTTAACACCAGTAGAAGAAGGCGAAACCAGCTGCAAGGTTTTTTGCTGAGTTTGTTGCTCATTGTTTGATGATGATTTCAATTGCCCATCTGTTAGTATTACAATAAGTCATGTTCAAAGTGCAACCCAAGCAGCTTATTGAAAATCAAGTTAAACAGATATTTCACATGCAATTTGACTCAATCCAAAGTTACAGAGGAAAACTTCAATATTAGACACTCACCTTGATTTACACCGCCTGTTTGCACAGTTGGAGCTGAATCCTGTGATAAGAACCAAAGGTAAGGATTAAAACAAATGAACATGCCGATAAAAAAATACAAATGAACATGTAGGAAATTGATAAACTGATAATCCATTGGTTGCCTGTGATAGAACAACCTAGAAAATTTTGGGCGACTGGTAAAATAATTTTAAGAAAACAGGCATACTGGCACTCGCCGAAAGGCTTCATCAATCTCCTCCTTTGTAAGGCCCTTCTTCTCTAAAAATGATCGCCTATAGATGACAGGTGAACCTCTAACTTTTGGGTGAGACAGAAATTTCACAGCATTCTGAACTTGTTCTTCCCTCATCGGTTGTGAGTTTACAAATACTGATGGAGTTGAACTAGGTTTAGCAGGCTCTGCTTCTATGGTGTTTTTCTGATCCATATTTGCTAGTTGCACAATCTCAGAACCTAAACCTCAAAAAGAAGACTAGGCAAATCAATTTTATCATACTCAAAAAAATACTTAATCTAAAACAATCCATTATCAAATCCAATTAAGTACGGAAACATTCAAAATCAGTACCAAATAGTACCATAAAATGACGAAGGCCACTAAGCCTTTGTTAAAATGAAAAACAAGGAATCTGATAGAGACGCAGTACAAAAACCATTTGCGTGTCTTCACCTAACAAATTTAAGCCATTGGTTTTTTGGATCATGACAGAATCTGTCAAGAAATATAATTTATTGTTATGTGTCTTCTAGCTTAAGTTACAAATTAGTAGTAGTGCACCTAAAGGGTGCTTACCATGTGAAAGTTTATGCATTTTATAAAATACAATGATCCTATCCTGAACCTAGCTTCATGGAATGAGTAATAAGGTTAACCACCCTTAATTTGCACAATTTTGTATATCACTTTTGACCTTATAGACAGGGATCAAAGTCTTTCTCCATTCATCTAGTATGATCTTAAGCCCTATGTTCATGTTAAACAACTTTATGAGTCATCCTATGTTTTTTTCTCCTTGATCCTTTCAAAACTCAAGTTTTAATTGTACTATCAGTTGAACTACTTTTCCAGCATCCATCCTATTCAATGCTTTTCTTTTACCTTCAAAATCCTGAAGGAAAGTGTATAATCGAAGGTATAATTTTGGAGCTCCATCTATGGTATGTAGCCTATTAAAGTGCAATAAAATGAAGTGTCCTTCAGTACATGCTTTTGAAAGTAGCCCTACCATCGATCCCTGATATATGGTCATGTCATTAGAGAACTTTATCTTTTTCATCCTTTCTAAATTTAGGCTATAAGGTGAGGAATACCTAAGCCTTTTTATAAGCTCTACTTTAGCCATATATCAATGTGGGATCTCAACAATACATCTCACGGTAAAAGCATCTCATTTTATTTCTCTACCTTTAGCAGTCTTGTACATTCTACGGTCCAGCCTAAGGATGAATATGACCCATCAAATGCTCGAGACCAACTATATAAGTAATAGTAGTAGCAGTAGTGCATATATATACATATATAAAAGCTCGAGACCAACTATATAAGTCAGAGCAAATGTACAATTCCAATTCAATGTAGGACTTAAAGTGGGGAGAAGTCATCAAAGAAACTGACTAGTCTTTCTTGTAGCACCCGATGAAGATTAATGTAGGCCATTGATCATTAATCTAAAGAGAGAATAAAACAGTAATCAGAAAATTCTTAACACTAGTTGGAACCACAAATTGGTCATTTGGTGGAATTAAGAAAAGAATAATAATCAAGTTACATAAATAGCATACTAGTATTTTAAAAGTCCCAATTCTGTGGAGCAAATCTATACTCTGATTGGAACCACAAATTTTGTGAATTCACTGTACATATGCATTATCTGTCGTTCAGAAAGTTATAGTAGTTCTGTTATTCCAATTATTTAAAACACGGTGTAAAGTGTTTAGTACCAGAAAGTGGAAGAAGAAGAAGAAGAGGAGGAGTTTTCCAATTTTTTATTTGTAATGAATAGTAATGATACTCTACTAAGAAAAAAGAAAGCAAAAAGTTGCAATTCAAAGTAAAGGTGCAATCGAGGGCAAAATAGAAAGAAATGAAAACCTTTGTTTTCTTCCCTGGCGGTGGAAGTGGAAGGCGGCCGCGATTGGGTGGCCATGCCGGCTACTCTACTGAGAAGTCAGTCCTACTTTGGAATTTCAAGCCTCAAGCAAAAGAAATATAATAAATATAATAATGATAATAGTAAGGGTGAGTGATGATGAAGGGAAAAGAGAGGATGAGATTATAGTGAAGATGAGGAAGAAGTGGATGAGTGGATTAGCTGAAGAAAAGAAACAGAATGGAGGGTTTTATTTGCTCTTCCCTTCTTCTACTTCTCCAACCATATCCTCTCCCACTCTACGCAATACCCAATTAGCCCAAGAAAACGACCAACATCTTTCTTTCCTCTCTGTAAATTTTTACCGGCACAAATTTCAGCAGACCAAATCTCTATGCTTTCCCGAGAAAGAAAGCTAAGCAAGATAAAAAAAAATAATGGAAAGTGAAACTGATCTTGAAGTTGTTTTAATAAGAAGAAGCAAAAGAATAAAAAGAAAGGAAAAGGAAAGAAGATAAAGATGGAAACTATAAATTATTTTGATTGATGTGATGACTGAAATTTTGGTAGACTAGTTGGATGTAATTTCTCTAACTTGTACGTAGAATGTATTTTTAAAAGTTAATAAAAGGGTTTTCAGATATTAGTTTAATTTTTATTATGAAATTATTACTCATTTTATAAATACTTATTATAAAATTGTATGAAAGAAATCTTGGCTCCAACTTCATGTCCGCCTCTGAATGTAGGGATTAGAGCCTCACTTTTATCCAGATGGAAAGCATACTTACTAAAAAAACAAAAATATAAAAATCATATCAAATTTATATTTTAATATATATATATATATATATATATATATTAAAGTATAATAAATTCCTTATTTTTTATTAATAAAAGTTAAATTAGTTAATTTATTACATATTTATATTCTAATTTAGGTTTAATTATTTTTGTAGATTCTAAAGTTTCAAGGTTTCATTTTAGTTTTTTTTAATTGGTCCACATTTTTATCGAATTGTCTTAATTAACTTCTTATAAACAGTGACATGTTACATGTTATTTTTTATTTTTTTTTATTTTCTTTATTATTATTGTATTTTACAATTTTTTTATTGTTCATGTATGATCGAATTTTATGGTATTATATTCAATTTAGCTTATATATATATATATATATATATATATATTTAGTTTCAATTTTTTTAAATGAAACAATATATTTTTAGATGAAATTTATTATTTATATAAATTTTATATTTGATGTTTTTGTTAAAAATGAATTTTAAATCTATTACTATATTTTTAATTTATGTTTTGTTAATTACTTTTTATGACAATATAACTAGTTAAATATAAATATTTTTATAGATGAGAAAGTATTTAAACTTAATATATTATTAATCTATATTGTTTTATAAGATTAAAAGTAATTAATAATATTTATACAAATAATAATTTTTTATATAAATATCCGTATAACTATACAAATAATAAATTTGTCCTAAAAGAACACCATTGTTGATTAAAAAGAAAAAGACTAAATTAAATTAAATATATATATATATATATATATATATATATATATATATATATAAAAGGAGTTAAATGAATGTAATATAGTAACACTCACTATCACACCAAGGACTCATAGATAACAAAAAATTTTGCAAAAAAAAATAAAATAGAATATTTATAAAAAAGTTAAAATAAAACATGAATTGACATGTGACATGTTATTAATGTCTTTTGTAATTTCTTTTATAAAGAACTTTATTGAAACAATTTTACAAAAAAAAATTAGGAAGCAATTAAATATGATGTGTCATATCATGAGTTGATGTTCTTATTAAAGAATTAGAGAAAAAATATTTGAAATGTATGATTTCAGAACATGAGACTTAAATATTATTTAAGAATTGATCATTTGATCATCTTAACAGTTGAATTTCACATTTTTATTGTGTAAACATGTACATTTTTTGCATACACATGTAGGATCGGGGCAAAAATTATCAATCTCATCCCATAAAATCCATAAATGAGTGAAGTAATATGTAATCAATAGATCTTCTTAAGAAAGGTCTGAAAATCTGAAATTCTTACAAGATCTCCTTGTAAAAATTTATTTTTAAGATCGTTCCATATACAAGAACCTGGTCCATCTATGTAATGTTTTCACGTATCGAAGGTGAGACGAAACGAATGATCCACAAAATCATCATGTGATTACATTGATACCAAGTAGGAAAAAAAAATATGTTTTGTCAGGTTGGATTGCCATACCAAAAATAAATTCAACTTCATTCTATGTTGGTGCAATGATCATCAACGACTCCAAGAGTGGTAGCTAGTTGTATTAAGAATAGGATAAACGAGAGATAATTGAATTTTCATTGAAATGTAAATGCAAGTAACAGTGTAGTAGCTTCACTTTTGTTCCATAACCATGACAAAAAGATAAAGAAAAATAAAAGAATAAGGATTAAGAAATATAAAAAATGAGGCAAGAAGAAAATAAACAAACATAATGAGTGCAATAGAGCTCTAATATCATCATGAGGTATCATATTACCATGGTAAATGAAAGAAAAAGAAACAAACGCAGAGAGAAGAGAAAATGAAAAACTTGAATATCATTAAAAAAAAACTAAAAAGGTATATGTGTATATTGTATAATACTACTACCATGTGAACTTATATATAACAAGAAAGAAAAACAATAATGAAAAGAGTAATGGTATCATGACACATTTTTACATTCATTTGACACATACTACAATGGTAAAATGGTCATAAAAGTGTAAATTTTTGTATTGTTTCAAGAAAGAAAAGAGTAAAAATAAGTAAGAGTAGTGTCAAATGAATGTAAATAATTTAGGTATTTCAAAGAATCATTACTCTAACGAAATGGTGTGTTATTGAGCTATATTGCCGAATAATATCAAGTTGTGTTGTAAGATTATGTTGTCGAACTGTTTTGTCAGTTAGATTCCGTGAATTTATTGAACTTATCGTAAGTAGATAAATTAAAAATATAAAAAAATTAAGTGAATATAAAATGTTTTTTAGTTGAAAAAAAACTGAAAAAGAGATTAAGAAAGATACAAACATAAGTATATATATATATATATATATATATATATATATATAAAAGAGTAAACAATGTATAAGTGAAATATCATTAGTTTTAAAAGTATTTGTATTATGACCTCCACCAAACATTCATACTCATCCGCATGTTCATTCCAATGTGTGGAAGAAACAAGAATAGTGCAGGAAGGGTATCTATGGTGCAGTGACAGAGAGAAGCATTGTATAGTTTGTTTTGTGGCAGAAAGATAGCAATGGTCCGTCTAGTGATTTGAGCAGGTGGAGCATGTCCCTGTGACCAAACATAGGACCAGAAGTTAGTGTACGTCAATCAATTAATAAACCCTTTGGATTCTTACACTTTTGTACCTATATTGCATCCATTGTTTTTGCATATATGTAAACTCGTTTCAACTTCATTTCAAACACTCATAATTATGTTATATTTAATTTTGATTAAACTAATTATTTGATCCACGAAACATTTTAATCTTTTAACCAGCTCTCGAAACTAACAAATAAATAAAATCGAGTAATTTATCTTCCAATTTTTTATAATTGAATCCCTAACTAGATTTAACATATAAAACTATATAAATGTATATATATTCTAAATTATTAAGGGTAACATAACCTTTAAGACTATCCATTTAAATTAATATTATTCATTTTCAAATATATTAAATGTATAAGTGAGTTTAATTCAAAATGAATTGAAGATACCAAATATCATATAAACACTTTTTAAAAAGAATTACATCAAACATGTTGTACGACTACCATTTTATCTATTTTAAACAAAATGATTCACAAAAAATTTTAAAATCTATAGTTCAAATTCATATTCAAAACAAAATAATGTATCATTCTAATTCACTATACATTCAAATTACTTAGTACCATTATATAAGACTGTATTAATAAGTCAAAATAGATCTGTTACTTTAATTCATGCATTTTTCAAATAATTGTTCAATAAATTTATAAAGATTAGAGAAATCTCAAGTTTATCAAAGATCCATCTATTCACATATGATATTATATATACATTAATAATCTCACATACAACCGAAAAAAGAAGAAGCTTGAGATATGAAAAAAACACTTAATTAAATTTATGACTAATCGAAATGAACATCTTTTTGTCACTGTCTATTAATACTTTGTCATTGAGCAAACAGATAAGTATAAGCTCCGAAAATTTAGAGAAAAGACAATTTTTTTTTTCAATTTATAATATAATAAGATATAAAAAGGAATAACATAACCATTATAATTTTAATCTATATATTCAATATAACTTAAAATTTTAATTTTTATTAGTTTTTAAAATCATCAATTGAGGCTCATAATAAAAAAAAAAGAAGAACGTTTGCACATTAAAATAAATTTGATACTCATTTTTTAATCTCTTGGAAATTAAAGATCCGATTTAATTTTGAAGATTCAATTAAGCGGTGGTCATTAAAACTTTAATTTATTGCCTACATTTGAAAGGCACGACTTTGAATTCGATCAGTGTCCCTTATTGCTCAATCATTATATATTTATTTATACTATTCTTTAATTACTAACTTTACACTCTTATTTTAGTTATCATTAATTATATATTTTTCTTGTAACATCCCAAATTCTCACATTAATGTAACAATCCAACTTTTTACATTAATGTAACATCCCAAATTTTCACACTTGATAATTCCTAGTTAATATAAGTCTATACATGTAAAAAGATTCTAATTATAGTTCTTCTATTTCTCCCTTTCCTTGGCACTATGTGAGGCGACATTCCGTCATCTGCTCCCGTATAACGAATTATACGATCATCGCACATACCCAAACACAAAACACAAACAAGTAGGGTGAGCTAACATGCAACAAATCATTTATAAGACATGCATAATTACTTCGATACAAACATCATATAATAATTATGTCAGACACCCTCATACCATCGTACCACAATTCCTATTGAACACTCGTCCCACAATACCCAATAAACACCAAAATACCCAATGGACACTCATTCCATAATACCCAATAAACACTCATTGAACACTCGTCCCACAATACCCAATAAACACCAAAATACCCAATAAACACCAAAATACCCAATAGACAGTCATTCCATAATACCCAATAAACACTCATTGAACACTCGTCCCACAATACCCAATAAACACCAAAATACCCAATAAACACCACTATACCCAATAGACACTCATTCCACAATACCCAATAGGCATTTATCCCAACGATATTCAATAGGCACTTATCCCAACGATATTCCATAGGCACTTATCCCAACGATATGTTGATGAGCGATACAACGGAAGGTTTTTCACTTGTGATGTCATTCTTAGTCCCCTCACTATGTCCAAAACCGGCACATAGACCAGGACATTCTGCCCTCCATACCATTCATAATGTTAGTCCCCTCACTATGTCCTAAACCGGCACATAGACCAGGACATTCTGCCCTCCATACCATTCACAAGGTTAGTCCCCTCACTATGTCCTAAACCGGCACATAGACCAGGACCTCCTGCCCCTCTCACCACATAATTCATCATTCTCTACTTGAGACTGATTGATTATTAGAGTATCAGGATAACCTCCAACTTCATGACCCTCAACATCAACATATACGCACATACCATGTCATTACAGAATCTCTCCACGAAACTCATACAATGCTCACATTCCTTAACTCATATTATACCATTACGAAATCTACCCATAATCCTCATACACATACCATGACATTACAGAATCTCTCCGCGAGACTCATACCATACTCACATTCCTCGACTCATATTATACCCTTACGACATTTCCCCATAATACTCATACATGTTCAGATGCATAAATTCAAATCAAATAAACTTCAATCATTTCAGAAATCATACAAACTGAATATATTCCAACAAGATATATTACATGATAATTTAACAGTACATAATCTGTACACAAGATTTAAGTTAAAAACTTGTCGAGGAGACTTCCAGGAAAGAGAGGTGCGTCACAATGGACAACTTAAGTACCAAGTCTTTCCTTAGCCAAAGTGTTCCTCAACTAGTTTTTAACAAATTTCTTATTAACAGATTCAAAACAACAGCATATAATATTTACACCGAATATCAATATAGATAAACATATAGTAAGCATTAACAATATTCATACATAATTTCGAGACATGAATAGTAATAAAACAGTACTAAATCATAATATAAAAGCTTAGAAAGATTAGCTCCCCTACCTCTATTCCAGACTTAATCTCCTGCTCCGAATTTGTTTCCCCCGAAACCCTTCAGAACCTCTACTCTTCTTGTAACTAAAAATTTCTCCCTAATTCTTTCTTCTCTATTTCTCAAGCTCTCACTTGATTCCTCTTTTCTTGGTGCAAAATACCCTTCCCTCCTATGGCTATTTATAGTAAAAAAAAAATTACTATTCATTAATATTTTAATATTATTTATTATTTTAATATTATTTAAAAATAATATTTCAATCATTTTCTCACCAAATCTGATCCTAATTTCTACCTACTACTTTCTTCCATGCTAAGGAATCTTAATGCTGAAAATTTATTTTTACTATTTACTTTTTACTATTTACTATTCACTTTTTACTATTCACTATTCATTTTTTACTATTCGATTTTCTTAAAAAAAATACTAAATAAGTTATCAAAAATTTTAACCTCTCTTTCTAAAATTACTATAATTTTATATTCAAAATATATATTTTTCTATCCATTAAAATTATTATTACTAATAAAATGCTAAAATTTACTATTATAAATATTTTTTTCATGGGTCTTACATTCTCCCCAACAACAAAAATTTTCGTCCTCGAAAATTCGAAAATAAAAAAAATAAAGTTATGATTATTTCACTTTATCTTTTAGTTTCCTTGTAAACTCATTTACTCTACTTATTTTGTGCATAAAATTTCTAGCATCTCAAATTGAAATGTACTCACGAAAAAAATTAAAATCATAAACCTTCAGAACACTCTTACTTGTCACTTCTAGCCCCGTCAAAACCACCATTAAACATATCCCACTAGTCTCAAAATAATCCATTAATGTTTTAAAAGAACTCATTACTCATAAACTATTAATCACAAAATTCCAGAAAACTTTTCATTCCTACTATAACCAGAAAGTGATTCTCCTTATAGATCCCTATTTAAGACTTTCATGACCCTGTAAAACTCTAAGAATCGTTCTTTTTCCGTAACAATTTTCCATTATATTTTCTCAACACAGTTTCTACTCCTAGAAATCGTACACCTCTAAAAGCCACTTATGTTTACCAAAATTATACTAGATTGTTCCACCTTACCCTCTACTTCTATTCTCCGTAAAATTTATAATTACTCTGATGATTACACGGAGTCCAAAACACTATTACTAAACAATTCATCCTTTATGTTTTTCTTTTCTATACCCATTTAACAAGAACTTGTCCAAAAATAATACCTATATTGAGTATGATTTATAACATCCATTGAAACCCTTCCACACTTAAGATCATGCATCATTTCCTTCACTCGTCCTTGATGAACTTATCTGATTCTCGGTAATATTGCCTTTACCCTTAACTACAACAGTCAACTCACAATTCTTGAAGACCATAAACTTCTAAAAACATATTGGAACATGACCAAACCATCCTTTCGATCATACTCTAGACTACAATATCTATCATTCACTTGCATTGGTCAGATATCCCTAAAATATTAGTCCTCATCCTTTATTTAACCTACACTAAATGTTGAACCACTATTTTCTTCACCTGATAAACACTTCTGAAATACTTAACAAAACTAGAATAATCAAACTTCTTTCGAGATTATACTCCAAATTACCTCAACCTTCATGTAATTATTTTCCTAGCAAACATTACTAGCCTAACTTAAAACATTCTTCAAGAATTAACTTATAAACTCTAAATCTTAGGAATATAAACCTTGTCCTCAAAATACCTTCCCACATCCTAAGCTAATATGAATTCACAAACTTAATGTTGTCTCTAATCCAGTACCTAACAATTGTGTATCTTTGATAAGACTCAACAGATCACTCAATCAACAATGTTATAAATTCTGAAACCACTTATTTTAATCTCAATAAGGCCGAATTTAAAACTAACTAGATTCCTTATCAGTACTGCACCCACTCATTTAAATAAACCACTTATGGCACATAAGTTAAATGATCTAGAGAGATTATCAAGGCAATCAACCACAACCAACCTCAATTATAACGTGCTTCCCTAGATCAAAACCATATCCCCAGGATATCTAGTGTTAACTAAATCTAAAATTTTTTATCTTATGCGAACTAAAAGTAAGTATCAACAAGTTCACTCACACACATCACTCGATAGAGATCAAGGTGCGACATATAAATCTTTACCCATCCTTTACATCACCATTGAGGTTTGAATACTACCATATAACTATGCCTGATGAAATTGCTCCAATCACAACCTACAATTTCTTAATTATTCCAAATTCCCTAATCACATTGCAACTCTCCTTTTTATCTATTTCCAAACTCTTCTTCTTCCTTGTCTTGCCATGTTCATAATATTAATTCAACCTACACTGCCTCTACTAACTTTAATATTCCAAAATCAATAAGATTTTCAACCATAAATCATGACTCTTCAATCCTCTCATAAAAATACCAAATCTTTGCATAAGCTGAAAGCCAAAATTTTCGTACCTGGATTTTCTCTACCACTCATCATACCAAAATCACATACTCTCAAATTTTATCTCTGATACATTTACTGGAAAAATCTAACCATCTCTTTTTGATCATCCATTTAGCTTAGAATCCATTTAATACTTCATTCTTCTCTAAAGACCTCGTGTTCTCTTAACTTACAAATTTCTCCTCCTATTAAACTTTCTCTCAATCCTCTTTATGCCTTATACCATTTCTCTTCTACTCTTCTTCGTCTAATATTTGATTTATCCTTAATCTACTTCAGTATTCCTATCCCTTTTTATTTTAAACTTTATCTTCAAATCTTCCACCATTTTTTTTTTCAGATTCCAACCATCACTGATACATCAATCCATGTTACCAATCTCACACAATGCCACTCCGTTTCTCATCAACACTTCCCTCTCTTCTGACTTCTAACATTACTGATATACTAAACCAAACTGATTTCTCAAACCTTGCTACATTCATGCTTATCCAAAGCTTCTCTTAATCTAGCCTTTGAACTTAACTCCTTTTTGTGAAACGTAAGATATCTAATCTCCTGATTTTGTCCTGCAAACATCTTAAAACATAACTTCTAAACACCAACATCTTCACTTATCCTTTGAAACTCAAATTCTAGTATTATATCTCCCTATGAAGGCTTTAACTAATTCTAATATCTTTCATAAACCTTGAGAATTAAGAAAGGAAAATCATCTCTCGTAAAAGTCATGAGTAGTTAGACACAATAATCTACTATCTAGACTTGGAGAAAATGGTAAGTATACCATTTAGACTCAATTCTTCATAGAGAAGACACGACAGACCCACGACACAAAGGTCATCCTAAGGACGAACTGCTCTGATACCATTAATGTAACATCCCAAATTCTCACATTAATGTAACAACCCAACTTTTTACATTAATGTAACATCCCAAATTTTCACACTTGATAATTAACATTACATTTACGGTAACATTCCGTAATCTCACCCTTTAAAATTTCCTAGTTAATATAAGTCTATACATGTAAAAAGATTCTAATTATAGTTCTTCTATTCCTCCCTTTCCTTGGCACTATGTGAGGCGACATTCCGTCATCTGCTCCCGTATAACGAATTATACGATCATCGCACATACCCAAACACAAAACACAAACAAGTAGGGTGAGCTAACATGCAACAAATCATTTATAAGACATGCATAATTACTTCGATACAAACATCATATAATAATTATGTCAGACACCCTCATACCATCGTACCACAATTCCTATTGAACACTCGTCCCACAATACCCAATAAACACCAAAATACCCAATGGACACTCATTCCATAATACCCAATAAACACTCATTGAACACTCGTCCCACAATACCCAATAAACACCAAAATACCCAATAAACACCAAAATACCCAATAGACAGTCATTCCATAATACCCAATAAACACTCATTGAACACTCGTCCCACAATACCCAATAAACACCAAAATACCCAATAAACACCACTATACCCAATAGACACTCATTCCACAATACCCAATAGGCACTTATCCCAACGATATTCAATAGGCACTTATCCCAACGATATTCCATAGGCACTTATCCCAACGATATGTTGATGAGCGATACAACGGAAGGTTTTTCACTTGTGATGTCATTCTTAGTCCCCTCACTATGTCCAAAACCGGCACATAGACCAGGACATTCTGCCCTCCATACCATTCATAATGTTAGTCCCCTCACTATGTCCTAAACCGGCACATAGACCAGGACATTCTGCCCTCCATACCATTCACAAGGTTAGTCCCCTCACTATGTCCTAAACCGGCACATAGACCAGGACCTCCTGCCCCTCTCACCACATAATTCATCATTCTCTACTTGAGACTGATTGATTATTAGAGTATCAGGATAACCTCCAACTTCATGACCCTCAACATCAACATATACGCACATACCATGTCATTACAGAATCTCTCCACGAAACTCATACAATGCTCACATTCCTTAACTCATATTATACCATTACGAAATCTACCCATAATCCTCATACACATACCATGACATTACAGAATCTCTCCGCGAGACTCATACCATACTCACATTCCTCGACTCATATTATACCCTTACGACATTTCCCCATAATACTCATACATGTTCAGATGCATAAATTCAAATCAAATAAACTTCAATCATTTCAGAAATCATACAAACTGAATATATTCCAACAAGATATATTACATGATAATTTAACAGTACATAATCTGTACACAAGATTTAAGTTAAAAACTTGTCGAGGAGACTTCCAGGAAAGAGAGGTGCGTCACAATGGACAACTTAAGTACCAAGTCTTTCCTTAGCCAAAGTGTTCCTCAACTAGTTTTTAACAAATTTCTTATTAACAGATTCAAAACAACAGCATATAATATTTACACCGAATATCAATATAGATAAACATATAGTAAGCATTAACAATATTCATACATAATTTCGAGACATGAATAGTAATAAAACAGTACTAAATCATAATATAAAAGCTTAGAAAGATTAGCTCCCCTACCTCTATTCCAGACTTAATCTCCTGCTCCGAATTTGTTTCCCCCGAAACCCTTCAGAACCTCTACTCTTCTTGTAACTAAAAATTTCTCCCTAATTCTTTCTTCTCTATTTCTCAAGCTCTCACTTGATTCCTCTTTTCTTGGTGCAAAATACCCTTCCCTCCTATGGCTATTTATAGTAAAAAAAAAATTACTATTCATTAATATTTTAATATTATTTATTATTTTAATATTATTTAAAAATAATATTTCAATCATTTTCTCACCAAATCTGATCCTAATTTCTACCTACTACTTTCTTCCATGCTAAGGAATCTTAATGCTGAAAATTTATTTTTACTATTTACTTTTTACTATTTACTATTCACTTTTTACTATTCACTATTCATTTTTTACTATTCGATTTTCTTAAAAAAAATACTAAATAAGTTATCAAAAATTTTAACCTCTCTTTCTAAAATTACTATAATTTTATATTCAAAATATATATTTTTCTATCCATTAAAATTATTATTACTAATAAAATGCTAAAATTTACTATTATAAATATTTTTTTCATGGGTCTTACATTTCTCACTATTCTTTCTTTAAAAAATATTCTGTAGTAATAAACACAAAACTTTAATATCGACTTTTAATATGTATCTCGTTGATATGAAATTCTAAATTTATTTAAAGAATAATTCTCAAAACATCTACAATATTACAGCTAAATTTTATCAAATAAATAAATAATCTCACATTGATAAAGGAAAATTAGTATTTCGTAAGTGGAAAATCCTTTTAGGATACTGTCTTATAAGGCTTTAGGATTACCATGCTGACAGGTTTACATGAAACCTATGGATTTCATTATTCGAAAGTAAAGCGAGGGAATACTATACACTTAAAAGAGTATAAGTATAATAATAGTTATTAATTACAAAGTAATGATGGTATTACAATAATTTTTTTATGGAATACAAATTTAGTCTATCTAACCACTGAATTTCATACTTTTATTAATTTATACAAAAGTTATATAATTTAACATTTATAAATATACTATCTAAATAAATGTTTATGAAAGTATTATTTATATATTTGATGTAATTTGACTAACTTTATTTTTTATGTATACGAATTTAACTCTCGTTAAAATATATATACAGAGAGTTTCTTTTTTTAATTTTGTTAACACGTCTGTGACAAATAACATTTAAATCTGGATCGTAAGACATTTAAGTAAAGCATTTACGATATAGTGTTTATTCATGAATAAATATAACATTTGTGAATTGAAAATAAATTTGTTGAGTTTGTATATTTATATACTAATTTTAAACTTGGGTCGAAATTTAGTGTTTATAGATAATTTGGTTGAATTGATTAAAATGTGATTTGGGTTGCTTTTTTAGTTTTATGTAATATATTAAAAGAGACAACTTATATAACACAATAAAAATATGAAATAAGAATAAAATAATAAATAATCATTTGTGTGAATGGTTTGTTTCTAGCTTTTACTATTTAATTGAAGACTTTCATTTAGCATTTGTGAACTTACAGTAGTTTAACATTAAAATAATAAGACAAGAGTGAATGTATAAGGAGAGTTAGAGAAGAAAAACGGGTAACTTATATTTTTGGTGCATTAATAAATCCTTCTATTTCATCCTTCTCTATTATTAGTTCAATTTTTCTTTTCCATTTTCAAAAGTAATTTTGGAATTATTCTATTGAATAGTAAAATTTTGCTTTTTGTATAAGTTATTTTTTAGGTGAAGTAAAATATTTATCATTTTACATGTCTATTTACTTATATTTATTATTTATTTATTTATTTCATTTTATTATTTTTATTTATTTATTTATTGTTATTATTTTTATTAGTGAAATCTTGATAATTTTATTTTTGTTTATTTATTTTTATTAGTTTTATTTTATTAGTAAGGTATTTATAATTTTATTTTTTATTTATTTATTTTATTTTATTAGTATGATAACAACTTATTTTTATTTATTTATTGTTATTATTTTTATTTTATTAATGAAATATTTATAATTTCATTTTTATTCATTCATTATCATTATTTTATTAGTGGGTGTTTATAAACTTTGTTTTATTCATGTATTATTATTATTTTTATTTTATTAGTAAGGTCTTCATAATTTTTTTTTATTATTATTATTTTATTAGTGAAAGGTTGATAACTTTATTTTTTATTTATTGTTATTATAATTATTTTATTAGTTAAATATTTATAACTTTATTTTTTATTTTTTATTGTTATTATTTTTATTTTATTAGTGAGTGTTTATAACATCATTTTTTATTTATTATCATTATTTTTATTTATTTAAGTGTGTATAACCTCTTTGTTTATTTTATTTACGTGTATTTTTCTTAACTTCATTATTTTTTTTTATTTTTATTATTAGAATTAATTTTATTTGGTGAGGTGTTAATAATATTATTTTATCTCACTTTTACATATGAAATATTTGAACACAAAATGAATCTTGTTCATGTATAAAATGAATTAAGTGAAAAATATTGGTTGAAAAAGTAGGGAAACTTCTAAATCAATACGAAACTTTTAAGCTTATTTCTTGTCGTGGTCCTTCGTAGGGACAAGACACATGTTCATGATGATAATGATTTTAACTCGAAAATAAAAGTTTTAGTTTTAAAAATTAGAAAGCATAAACTGCTTTGAAATTGAAATGTGTTGTGACTGATAAATATTGAAATTATTCTATTGATATATGTTGGATGAAATGTATGAATATACTTATTTCTATGAAGAAATAATCATATTATAAAGTGTATGTATATATTGGTGTAGGGTGTTTCGATCTGAAGTCATCTTAACTTTACTAAATTCTCATACTCATATAAAAAATAAAGTTTAAATGGTTATAATCGAAAGAGATTCTTAATCCACGAAATCGATACAAAATAGTATTATGACTTAAATGATAGAAATGAACTAACTACTTTATGCTAGTTTTTGGGAATAAGGATGATGATTTTGGGAAAAATATTGTTGTTGATGTTTAATCTATTGTATTAACAATTTATGGCTGATGCAAGACTTTATAAAAATATCACTTTGAAACTAGAGTCTTTGTGTTATTTGTGTATAACATTAAATAATGAATTGAATGATTAATATCTTATGTGATACAAAATATTTAAATTAAGTTTATATATAAAAAAGTAAACATTTCACATCTTGTAGTGAGAATGGACGATGAATATACATTTATTTGTTGATGTATTCAGTGGCTTTTTTTAATAAAAAATATTTGTATGTAAAAGAATATTTAATTATTAAGGAGAAAGACCATGAATCCTTAATATATAGATTTACGCTGTTCTACTAAATATAATATGAATTTGGATCGTTAAATTAACAAAAACCATTTCTACTAATTTTCTCACAAGGCCTAGGTGCGTATTTTTTTTCATAAATTGAAAATAAAATATATGATATAAAAAATAGCTAGAAGTAACATATAGAGATCTTAGAATGTTTTATAATCTGGGGTTGGGAGGAGTAGTGAATATTTAATATTTGTTGAAGATATTGGTTTTCCATAGAAGCGAATCAAAGGGCAAAGAAAGAGTGGTGAAAAGATTGAGTGCAGTAAGGAGAAGTGCACAGATCGAACACACTGTTAGGAAAAGAAAAGCTACATCCAAAATCATCTCTCATAATCCCTTCATGCATGTTTCCCAACTCCATCAGATCATCACTCCAACATTCATGGACAAGCTTCTCACCTTCGCCACTCCTCTCCATTGATGATGCACTGTTGCAATCACCCTCAGCTTCAACTCCAGGGATATATTTTGCAGTCACACAAGCTTTTCTCTTTCTCTTCTTATCAACACCAAGCTTCTTGCTTAAATGAGTGTTCCAAAAGTTCTTCACCTGGTTGTCTGTTCTCCCCGGAATCCTCCCCGCAATCAAAGACCACCTTAACAATAAAAAAGGCACTACCCTTGTTTAATCGATCGTAACTACCTACCATCAAATCAAGACTTTATATTCTTCTAACAATTTATCTGATAATAAGAAATAACCTATTTCCAAGGAGACTGTGAAGCCGAACAACAAGGTCTTCTTCTTCTTCTGAGAAATCTCCACGCTTAACATCGGGAGTCAGATAATTCATCCATCTCAGTCTGCAACTTTTGCCGCTTCTCTTCAACCCTACAATCAAAATCAGAACAAATTAAACGAGATCGCATCCATGAGATGACTATGAAAAGTGACATTATACACACACACATACCTGTCACTTTAGGAATCCGGTTCCACTTCCCAGTTCCATGCTTTTTCACGTAATTAGTTAGAACCGAGTCTTCCTCCGCATTCCAGAACCCCTTCTTCGATTCGTTCTCGTAAGCTTCCATTGTTGCAAAGTTTAAGCCTTTCTCTTGTTTGCTGCAGTTCTGAAAGTAATTGCAAAGGAACTAAGTTAGAAAATTCGCGAGAGGCCTTGAATGGGATCAATGGTCTTACTCTTTTATAGTACGAATATATAAGCTTCGAAGCTTATATAAACAACCTGCGGCATAACATACTTACAATACCTCATGTACATATATATAGCAGTTCACATTTAATTTTTCTCTAAATGAAATATTTTGAGGAAGAATTAGCAACAGAGAAAATGCAAAGAGGGAGGATATGTTAAAAAAATAGAAAAGGAGTGGTGATTTGATTTAGTAATATGAAAAAAAAACAACAATTTTCTATTTACGAAAGATAAGTAAAGTTATTCTAAATAAATATATTTAAATTTTAAGTAAATTTTATACAATTTAGTTAAAATTAAAGTTAACTTCCTGGTACAGTATGCTGTAACTATTTAGTTCTGTACTAGAAATATCCAAATTTGAAATCTCCAAGATAAATTAAACTAAATCAAAATTATGCAAGAAATCCAATTTTAAACTTTTAAGCAATGTCTTATTTATCTACATATAATTTTCTCAAATTTACGTAATTAAATATTGTTTTAAAATCACACACTTTTGATTCATTTGGCCATTTAATGAATGCAGATAAAGCAGCGCAGTAGGGTTCAGTAGTATTGGGTACTGCTGAAAGAAGGTGTTTGAAATAGAAAATTTTGGTATGCGTAACCAAAATATCGATGACATCCTGCAGGTGAGATGACAAAAATAGAGGGAGAAGATAGAAGAAGCAATAAATGTGAGAGATGATAAAAAAAGAAAAAGAAAAATGGGAGGAAATATTGTAAGAAATGAAGGAAAATATGAGAAGATTTTATGAAATTTTGTGAGTGATTAAAATGTTTTTAAGGTTAATATTTAATTAATTATAAATAAATTATTTTTATTTGAAATTTATAAAGTGAAAAATAAAAGGTAAAAGGCTTCTTAATAAGTGTGATAATATCTTGTTTATCATGCTTATTGAATCTTTTTATTTGTTTTTATGTCAAAATTTTTTTAGGGTTTAAGACTTAAATATTTTCTTTTGGATACATTAATTATATTGAGACTTTTGTAGAGGAGTGGAAGTTTAAAGAAATTTTAAGGATTTTTTAGGAACCTCCGTTCGATAAATAATTCTCTTATTTTCGACAAGAAAGACCCTATTTATGTTTGTCTAACGAATATTATCCTTGTATAGTGAAAAGAATAAATTTTTTGTTAAACAAAAAACAACTGTAACATCCCAAAAATACAGTTTAAAATTATATAATAGAATAATTACATTGAATAATAATACAAATCAGTCTTACACTAAAAGAGAAAGTACAATTATGATCGAACGACCTTACAGAAAGAGCTACAAATTTAAACTATACAAGATAAGCAAGTCTCATCGAACGGTTTACAAAAACCAACACCGAACGGTCATACAAAACAAAAGGAGAAGGTGATCGAACGACCACCTTACTATCAAACTAAACTACTGACCGAATGTTCTACTGTTCGGTCTTAACTTCTACCTCGACTAGGTTTTCTTCCTCCAGTGCCTCATCCAGTAGCTCGTCTCCTTCTACTCACATCCACATGGATGATCATTGCAATGACAAAGACGAACGTACAAAACAGACAAGACAGGAAATACAGGGTAAGCTTATATAATTTAATTTATGTATAAACATACATTTCACACAATCAACCAAAACAGATAATTCATCATACACTCATACAAAGCCTAATACTAGACTGACTGTCCGGACTGTATGAAATCTGTGTAGCTACGACGTTCGTGCACCCGGGTGATGTAGTAACTGGGATACTCTCAACAGCTGCCACCCGAGGTTAGTCTTATCTGTCCAAATTAATCATTAAGACTAGGACCTCCTATCGTTCCCACACATGACCTACCCTCCTCTACGTGAGGACGAGTACTCACGGAACATCAGGATGAACCGCCAGCTTAGCATGCCCACATTCATACTTTACACATTTCAATATTCATTCATGAGTCATTCCTCCCCGGAACGCTCGTCCATAATCCAACACATTTCATCCATATCATATTCTCTTCATCTTTCACTAATAATCATTTCAATTAAACACTTCGCACAAAGATCCATAAGGATACCAAATACCGAACGTTCAACCCTAACTCATAACGAGACCGAACACTTGGAACGAGACCGAGAGGTCTCCAGTTCCAGAACAAATTAAGACCAAGAGGGTTACTACCGGAGAAAGAAATCGAGTACAATCCTATATCACAAGAAATGAATGGAACGAACGTTAATTACAAAGTGAGCCAATTAGATGAACTGACTCTTGAGAGCTCCAACCGAACACCAAAAAGACCATGTCAAGTACTAAAACTCTAGGCCGGAACCAATGGATACAGCCACTTCAATACATCAAAGAATAATACTTAGAAGAATTCACGTGAAGAACCCGAACGCTTGTGAATACTTAACTTGTTTGAGTTTAACATCAAGAAAACCAAATGTCAGTCAATGACCGAGCACAGTAGAGAGAGAACTCTATTGATTTTGGACGAACGTTATTTTCATCAAGATAAATTATAGGAAAGAGAATGAGCGCTTGGTGTAAGACCGAGCACTACTCAATAAGAGCGCTTGGTATAAGACTGAGCACTACTCAATAAGAGCGCTTGGTGTAAGACTGAGCACTACTCAGTACGAGCGCTTGGTGTAAGACTGAACACTACTAAACTTATATTAGAAATCTTGATAAATATAATAAGATACTTATTGGAGTAGTGTTTAATGATAAACTAAAATATACAAATACATATATACATATTTAAGTTTATCACTGAATACCAAGAACCAACTATGCTTGGCCGAACACTCATGCACAGTAATTCGAAACTAAGACGCTCGTCCTCAATTAGGATTCTTCCTAAATGAAAGAATCCAATTCTAACCAAGTTTATTAGGAAAACCGAACGTACACTTTCATAGAGGAAATTTCATACCAGAATCATTTATATTCAAACTCATTTCTCAACATATATTTTAATAATTCCATACATTCATATCATAGTTAATTTTCATACTTCATACAATCCAACATATCAACCATCATATATCATATTAATTCAGTCAATTCAACGAACGTTCATGCAATACAAAAAAGATTTTAGTGAGAAGGAGGAGAAATAAGATTTTCAGAGTTTGGGGAAGAAGGGTGCATGTAGAGAGTGTGGCGTGAATTTCTGAAAATCGGTTTTGCTTCCCACGTCAAAACGAGCGTTCGCTCATCTGCCGACACCTGCCATCCACTATCTGATTTTTGGATCCTCTTCGTTTGACACCTGCGTCCGTTCAGAGGATTTTTGGATGCGTTTTAAATGAGGTCTGACAGCAACTGTGCTGAGCAAATAAGAATTTAACTAAGAATTTATAACCAACTGTATTTTGAATATATTTAAGTATTTTGAATTAAGTTTCTATTAAGAATTTTATTTATATTGATTGCTCAATTTTTTTTATAAATTTCTCTAAGTATTCTGCATTTAATTAATTTTGTATTTAATTAATTTTATTGTAAGATGACATAAATGTTAGTCTTGCTTTGTTGTCTTTAAGTCATTGATCTATTTCCTTCTTTCATTTACAATATTTTTTAACTCATTCATCAATTTGTTATTTTTCTTTTTTAAGAACGAGTTGATTAAGAAGTTGGACAAAATTTAAAAAAAATGGAAATTCATCAATGAATTAGAAAATATAACTTTATTGACAACAAAATAAATAAAATAACTTATATACAAAAAAATGTTTTAAATACTTAGCAAATTTATTTAAAAGTATCTATATTTACACTGAGGTAAAACTTACTTAAACTTTTTTATTCTCTTCCTTCCATATTAGTTGAATGTGAGAGATTCACAATTTTGAAGTATATTGAAGAAAATATTCAAATTTAATTATTAATTGAAGATTGAATTTGGTAAGTACTTTAGAAGAGAAAAAGAAAAATATAAGGATTATTTTAGACTATTGTGATTTTGTTCTTGAGGTCGTTCGTGTGTGTTTGGGTAAACTTCGATCTTGACGGTGAATATGGTGCAGTGATAGAAGAGCATTGTATGTAGTTTGTTTTGGGGGCAGGAAGATCTGAACCGTGTCTGTGCTGTTGATTTGCACAGAAGAGGCAGCAGACGGTGTACGTGAGTCCGTGTAATAATAATCAATAGCCTTTGGATTCTTCTACTAAACACTACGGAAAAAGGACACAATACCCAATTCCGTCTCTTTTCCACCTATGTCAGTTTCAAAACAAATCACAGACTCAGTTATTTCTATGACAAAATTAAACATCCAATTATCTTTTTAGATCCCATTAATAATTTCCAATTAAGTTTAAAAATTAAAATATTATTTTAATATAAGTCCCAAATACCTTCATTTCTAATAAAAAATAATTATTAAATGACAACAAAAATACGATTTGTATAAACAACTGTTTTAAATTTACAAATACCCTTCTTTAAATTTTAATTATTATTTTTTCTATCACGATCAATGTTCTCACATTATTTATTATTTAAGAGTTAGAGTCCAACATAATTTAACTATTTTTTATTTTTTTTATTCTTTCGATACGTCTTTTAAAAATAAAAGTATAATAAAATTTATAACCAAAACCAATTTAAATATACGGTGATTCATTATGTTATTTAAATCAACTAAATCAAACATAATCAGGAACTTTATATTTTAACTGGTTGGATTTTATAAATGAAAAGTAAAACTTAAAATAATTCATTAAATTTTTACAAAATATAAAACTAAATAAAGTAAAATAATTGATTGCATTGTCACTTTAAAAAAAGAAAAAGAAATAATAATAAAAATAACTGGTTATATTTGTGTTTTATTAAGGGTTTTTAATGCTCTGAAAACCATTGTTAGCAAAAACACAGTACATAGAACCAAATATGCAAGAATCTGTTTTGGGAAATTTTCATTTTCATTCAAACCAGTCCTTCAGAGTACGACCAATATGTTTTGAACAATGATTATGTTCCAATTTTTTTTTTGTACCAATCCTTGTACAAATAATCATGAACCGTCGATTAAAACTGAATTCAGAAAACATCCTAATGATCCAATTCATACCAAATAGTCGTTCTTCTAGGACAAACCTACTTATTCAGTGCCCATTGATTCGATTTGGTTCAGTTTAATCATTACTTAGTTAACTAATTTCCACTAAGAGCAACAAGATGGAAATCACTATTTATTATAAACACATGCACGAAAAACTTTTATTTCTACCAAGCTATTAGTTTTATTTTCTTTTTTAAACTGTCAATATTAATAACAAATAAATTAGATACAGTTATACTTATACAAGTTCGTAGAGTGTCCTTTGTACTAAATAGGATAAGTGAAAAAATATACCGGAATTCACCTTTCTCAGATCGGTAGCACAGTAATAAAATAATTTAAAATTACTATTGAAACAATGTTGTACTTGAGACTCTGTTTACATTTTACCACTTGTTTAATAAACTCTTAAATGTAAATATAGGATTTTTCATGAGACAACTATATGGAATCTGAAAATTCTAATAATCTCTTCCATAATTAAGAACACTTTTCTTTGCCAATGTTTTTTAGTTACATAATGAATCAAAGTAATTAGTAATATAATCAATCATAAGAATTATGAATCTTTAATTTAGACATAATTATAAGAGGAGTACGAAATTGTAAATAAAGGTTTTGAATCCAAAAAAATATAGGATCTTGATATGAAATAATTTAACTTAAGAGATCCCAGGAACTTTTAAATACATCAATCATAAAATAATAAATACTTTTGAGAATAATTTTTCTACAAAAAGTAAATGAATACAGTGTGTAATTAATATATATATATATATATATATATATATATATATATATATATATATATATATATATATATATATATATATATATATATATATGTATGTATGAGTTGAAAGTTTTATATTAAATAATAAAAAAGTTAAAATGACTTGAATCTTGTGGTAGGTTTTTTATATAGATGCCTTATATTTTATTGGTGATGAATTTTTCCGGTCTATCCAGTAAAGAAATTTCAACATTAATATTACAGTCAATAATTTTTGCCAACATCTAAATGAATCGGAAAGTCACTTTAGATTAGGAAAAAGGTGGTGGGATAAATATGTTTTATCGTAGTAAAAACATGTGATAAAATCTAACTTGCATTTAAGGAAATTCTTAGAAATTAAAATGAAAGTCTCACTATGTAAAAATAAAAAGTTGAGTGATATATATAAAAAAAAACCATTAATATTTGTTTTATGTGAAATAAAGTATTATAATCTACTATACAAACAATTTAATTCTCAAGTGATGAATCCCGCAATGTATTTCACTAAAATTTTGTCAACAAAAATGTTTGACTTACAATTTTTCTTTTTTTTTAACATTTTTTTCCCTCTCTTAAAAAACTTGTCCATGAGGATTCAATATAAGGAAAAGGGTTGGTCTCAACAATATAACAACTCACGGTTCAAACTTTAGTTAAAACAAAAGTGCTTCGTTATACACCAACCCAACAACAACCTAATACAATTAGCAAAAAAAATAAAGGCTTTTACTTCTTGGAGCACCCTCATAATTTTAAAATGACAATTTTATTCTTCATGGTTTTGCAAATCCTTCCTAATAAGTTTTCGGAAATTTGAAAAACAACAATTTTAGAAGGTATGAGATGCATTTTATAGGGATGGTAAAAATGACCAAAATCACCCAACTCATCAAGGAAAAAAAAAACAAGTCAAAACAACATTTTCAATATGAGAGTTTGAATCAACTCGACCCGGTAAGACCGTTAGTCCGACAGGCTAGCCATGCAGGTTAATCAGGCCAACTTGACAACCCAATTTCATTAAAAAAAAAATTAAACTCGCATTTGACACTTCATATTAACACAACCTGAAAAGGTCCAATACCGTTTGACCAAGGTCTGACACAGCTCGACCAATGTCTGATACAGATCGACCAAGGTCTAATACAAATCATGCAAGATTTGAAACAGCTTGGAGGACAGCCCTTTTCAGCCAAAAATCAATGCATCATTGACCAATTTTCATGTAAAAAATTAAAAAATTTATGTCCATTTCCACGTAATATTATTAAACTTTCAATGACAAAAAAAAAAGTAAGTAGACGAGCTAGCACCCCAGTAACAAGTCGAATCAAGTTATAAAGTTTAATCTATTTTCAATTGGCAGAATAGTTCAATTAAACCCGTTATTGACATATTAGTATTAGACTGAGCTTATATGGGTTAGATTAACCGTTTTGTCACTCCTAATATTTTGGAAAGAGATTTTTGAAATATATGAAATGATTTATGGAACGAGTATTTTAGAACAAAATTTTCAAGTCAAACTTTCTAAAACATTAGATACTTTCTAAAACCAGCTTTTTGAAACAATTTTTTTTACTAAATCCGATGTTTCTCTCTTCTTTTTCCTCTCAAAATGGAGAACGAAGGTACAATGGGAGGTGCAGCCTCTCAAAATGGAGAACGAATACAATGGGAGGTGCAGCTTAGTAGCAACAGTAATGGTTGTAGTCACAACACTATTTAACTAGTATTTGTGTTAATGTTAACGAAGAAACCAAATTGATGTTATTTTTAAAATTGAGGACTTAATAGGAGTTTTAAATATTATGGAGACCAAATGAATAATTTATAAAAAGGCAGGATCCAAAAGTAATTTAGTTTTTTTAGAAATTTTCATATTATAATTCATAGAAATTTAAAAATTTACTGAAAATAATCTCATGAAACTCATTTCTAGCAATAGTCTCACAAAAACTCTAGAACTATTATCTTGTTTGGTTCGTCGATAACAAATCTCGATCTTAAATGAAAAGTCTAATATATATAAGGTTCAGATTTGGGTTCAAACCCACTTAGGGAAAGAAACCATAAATTTTATCTATCTTAGGATGAATATTAACTGTTTCTAGGTCTATAAAAATACCATACACCATCTCAGTAGAAAAAATATATTTATAATTTAAGCATCATTTAAATTTTTTTGCCAATAAAAGTACACTTATAACACAAAAATATTGTATAAAGACAATAATTTACATGAAATTATTTTAATTATACTAAAATATTTAGAATAAAATCATTTGAAAACAACAATTTAAAAAAATAACAATTATTTTAGCTAATAAAAATTCATTTTCGTAATAATCTTCCAAGTATATATATACACACGTATTAATAATTAATTACACACCTTCAGTCTCATTTTTTTTAGGTTTAAACCCTCGAATCGTCCTTATATTTGTTAGAGAATCTCAAGTGAATCATCGTATTTGTAATTGTCTCAATTGAGTCTAAATATTTAAAAAAATTGAGCTAATTTTGTCTTGTCCGTTAAATTTTCATAGACAATTTTAATAGATGTTGTTAACGTTGTTTGAGGAAACTTAATGGAGAGGATAAAATTGGCTCAATTTTTTAAATATTTAGATCCAATTAAGACAATTGCAAATTTAAAGATTTACTTAAAATTTTTCAACAAATATAAGTACGAGTGAGGTTTAAATTTTTTTTTACTATTGATGAATTGAAAATCTTTGTTATTATACTTTTTCTGACATAATTTTGGTAGAATGATAAGTAAACGTAAACGTGAAATGGAACGAAGAAAATAATGTTCTATACAAAAAACAATGCATATCCATCCAAATAAGGTAAATAGTTACATGGTATCTACAAATTAGTAGTGGAGGTTTGGACAAATACTCAGCATTTAAACTCTTGATTATTCATTGGATTTGATTTTTACCCACATAAACTACCGTTGTTCCATTTCTAGAATTCCCGTAAAACATGGACCTTTTCATGCCACGCCTATCTAGCTATAGTCATATATAATCATGATCAAAAAGGTTCTCCAGTGACTTCGTTTTTCTGTTCCGGACTTTCCCTGTTTCCTTCAACAACTCCTCCAACCTTCTCTTTTCATCAGCAACATCAGGATTTGCAGTCCCAAGCTTTTCTTCCCTCATTACCACAATGTTTTCAAGAATTTCAATTGCCTCATCCAGCCTGAAATCAATTGTCACAGAACTACATCAGTGTTCATGAGGCTACTTTACAAACTTCAATATTATTCACATGTATATCACTTGATTATGCTTCCTAGTAATATACAATACCAAACATTCGCATAAACTATGGTAATCAAAGAAGATTTTAGATTTTAACTGTATAACCAAAAAAGGAAAGGAAGAGAGTGTGTGGATATACCTTCCAATTGCATCATATGTTCCAGCAAGATTGCCACATACTCCAAGTGTTTCAGTGTGATAGGGTCCATTCTCTTGTTCCAAAATGGCCCTTGCTTCTTCAAATAATGCTGCAGCCTCATTCAGGGAATGGAGTTGCACACAAGCAAGTCCCATTTGATTAAGAACAGTACCAAAGAAGGCTGATTTCTTTCCCCCAGTAGCACGAAGCTTGGACACGGCATTCTTGAAACAGTTATAAGATTCAGTGTAGTTCTTCAACACAAAGTACATGACCCCCATCTGAGCTTCAATTCCTGCTATGGTGTTTATCTGACCAGAGACATCATTAAGTATGGTTAGTGCCTTGTGAAGTAATTTAAGTGCCTCTTCTAGCTCATTCATCGACTCGTAGATGGCTGATACATTCATAAAACCGTTAGCAGTCTCCTCTGGAGGGACCCCAGGCATGGGATTCTCATAGATTTTAAGTGCCTCCTCACAGTATAATTTTGATTCCCTAATCTTCCATGTTCTGCTATACAAGTCAGCCAGACGTACAAAAACTGACCCCACAGCAGGATGGTTCTCACCTTTGTGGATCTTGAAAACTTTCAATGCTCTCTGATATGCAAAGATGGCCTCATCATATCTAGCCAAGGATAAATACGTGTCTCCAATGTTGCAGTCAACAAATGCCACTTCCACTTCTTGCCCATTTGCTACCATTGCCATGCTGGCCAACACAAGATGCTCCAGGGCTGCTTCGTGTTTTCCATCTGCTTCACATATAAGGCCCATCAGCCTCCTATCAGCTGCCTCTTCAAGAGATGAGGGTGAACCGTTTGCTCTGTGGATATCAAGGGCAATTTGGCACATCCTCTCCGCCTCCTCAAATTGCAAGGCTTGAAAGTTAGCCTCAGCCACATACCTACACGTTTCGCCAACTCTTGGGTCTGTTTCTCCCAAAACCTTCCTTTGCAATTCTAACCCTTCGGTGTAGCACTTAATTGACTTCTCCAGCTGGCCCGACATAGCATAAATGTCTCCTAGATGCATGTGGCCAGCAAATTTAGCAATGGCGTGCTGTTGGCCTTCCTCAATAACAGGAATCTCTATTGAGCGCTCTACTAGCGAAATTGCTTCATTGAAATTGCCCAAAGTGCAATGTATTACTGCATTAACATGTAGACACATGGCCATATCCAAATTTGGTCTCCCATAAGCAGTAGTTCTCTCAAACAATTTCTTTGCTTGAAGGGCTAATTCAAGAGCTCTGGTCGGATTATTTCCAGATGAAATTATGTCCCTTGCTTGGTTTAGTAAAGCTTGTCCCAGTTCAGGCTTATCCAATGCTGACCCAGAGGAAATATCAATCTGACCTTGTGACAGTGATCTTCCACCGGCAGTTTTTTTCACACGGTGAACACCTGTGTTCTGTTTTCTCAAAGGGCTGTCATTCTTCCTATCAATAGGAGGTTTTGCAGTAGGGCTTTTTGCTATCGGTGATCTTAACTTTGATGGGGTTTCTGGGAAGAATTGTGATTGTGATACTTTCTTTGGTTTTTGTGAAACAACACAGCTTAAAGTTCTTGTTTGAGTCTCACCCACCTTGTCTAGCTTCTTATCATTGGACGAACTACTCATTGTGGAAGGAGCTTCGCTGCTAGAATTCCCTTGTTTCTTTTCTTCCACTTCATCTTTCACTATCTCCACCTCTCTCTTCTGCCCTCCAAATAGATAGAACAATTTTGAATAGGATCTAGACTCACTGCCATTGTATCCAAAAATTCGGCTTGAGGATGATTGATCAGAACTCTGCATGTCACAAGCATTTCCATGTAGCCGTTGAATTGCGGGACTGTCCACCACCCTCTCAACATTGAAAGATGGACCAATACTTTGGCGTCTTTGTTCGCTCAAGGAACTCCTTGGAGTTGAGGTTCCGTTAAAGGGTGAAGTGTAACCAAACCTATTCATTACATTTACTCCCCTTTCATCGTTAACTCCCATATTTGATTCCTTAGGAACCAGAATCACTGGGACAAACAATACGAAACACAAAGTACATAAAATGAACCCTTATTCATGTACAAAAACAGCAGACATTATCAATAAAAAGCAAATGTTATAACCAGAAGTAATGCAAAGCAATAAAGAACGCACTTGAAGCCATGTCAAAGAGAAAGGAAATCCTAACGACGAGATCAAAGAGATGGCACAATATGTTGATGTGTCACACTACCATTCAATTGATGGAAAGAACATGGTTGTCGGTTATCATGCAAAGGAAATGCATGAAACTAATGTTATTTGAAACAATGACCAGATTCCCATTTCACAGCTAAAATAATTCTGACAATACATAATAACCAAGCTGTAAGGATTAATTATAAAATCACAACGAACATAATCAATGATGCAGCAGCAGAATCAAATTAAAAAGGTAAGAAAACCAACACAAAGCGAATATATATGTTCCATTTGGTGTATCCTCATCTTGGTATACAAAAATGGAAGCTATACCTTATAAGAATGGGGGTGAAAACAATGAAAGGGTATAATTATATACCCTCAGAATTGTTAAAATTCCAATTCTTGGGGTAAGAATGAAACGTAAACTGTACAAAGAAGAGAAAAAGAAAATGAAGAAATGATAATAGGTTTCAGATTTTGAATAAGAAGAGTTGAAGGGAGAAAAGGGTTTTGGTTTTGCGGAGCTGGAATGGAATGTCAAGACACTTTTTCCAAACCACCCAACCGCGCGCAACCGTAACTGTCATTGTTCCTTCTCTTTGTCTTTTTCTCTTCGTTTACCCACTCTACGATGCCACGTGGCAACCCCGTTTTTTAATCTGGCGTAAGGCGATTGTACCCCTAAAAATCTTATGCAATTGCAATTTTGGTTACTGGACGGAGCAGAGTTTCCTTCGCATTTACCAGAAAAGGAAAAAGGGGCAATTTCAAATATCCATGTTTTTCAGACAAATATCCAATCAAATTTCATTAGCCTATTTTTCATTAATATGATGTAACAACATATAAATTCTTATTAAATCGTTCTGCAAAAATGTTTTGCATTGACCACTTAAATAAATTAAACATTTTTTAAAATTCATTTTAATTAATAACATTTTAATCATAACTATTTTTTAATATAAAAGAAGTCAATTTAAACCAACGCATCCTTAGTTACGAAATTTGTTTATTCGCAATTTAATGTGCTTTTCATGTTTTGGTTGAAATATAAATTTAAGTCGCTAAAAACCTTTTATATATATATATATATATATATATATATATATATATATATATATATATATATATATATATAGATGGAGAGATACAACTATATATAGATAGAAAAGCATATAAAAGAAATATAATAACATTAGTCCTTAATATGTACATTGTATGAGATATAATGAAATGAAACAAAAGACAGTTCAGGATTTTTAAATGGGATTATAGAGATTTTTTTTTGGGTACATTTATAGAGTTTTGTATAACTTCATTTGCATGCAATCAATCTCAACACACAGTAACTTTGTTTGCTTTATTTGCTGTTATCATCACGACAATTTGGTAAAAGACTTAAAGCACATTCAAATTCTTTGAAAGCTTTAGAAAACTAATGCTCGACGAATTTTATTGTATATAAACGAATATAAAACTTATTTTAAAAATTAATTTTATAAAACTGAATTAGACTTGACTTCTTAATATAATATCATATATATTTAATAGTATTAAAGTCTCTTATAAACTTTATCTTAATAAAATTGATATTTGATAAATTTAATATTGACTAAGTGTTGAAGATGTCGTTATACACTAAAAAATATTTGGTATGAATATTAAGAACCAACTACCTCAAAACATTATTATATATGCAACCAAATGAAGGAAGAAGTTTCAGTAGAACCCCTTCAGCGACTGATCTGGAAGTCCAACTACACTAATTGAAACCAGTGTTTATGAGAGTTTAAAGAAGAAGAATCCTGTAATATTTGGCAATGATCAGAAAAATTTAGCAGACTTGTCATTAATAGTAAATTTCTAAGATGAACAGACGTCAAAGAAACAGTGTCCCACTTATGTGTTGGTGACAGATGATGAAGGTTTAATTATTACTATGTAATAACTGAGTCCCCACAGAAGCTTTTTCTGTAAATAGTGTCTCCTCTCACGTTATATCGTCTATTGTTCGTCGGTGCCTTCAAAATCTGAGATCTGTTTCACGGAGGACCACCAAACTTCTTCATTCATTCTATATTATCTTAAAAAAACAAATGACAGCTGTGGGATTTGAACCCACGCCCTTTCGGACCAGAGCCTAAATCTGGCGCCTTAGACCACTCGGCCAAACTGTCTTTAGATGAACATTATCATCAATAAAGATAAATAATTATACTTTTTACATTTATCAATTAATGAAAAGTCATGTAAAGTAAAATTGCTAAAATAATTTTTATAAAAATTAACAAGTTTGTCATATATGATAATTTCTTGATTAATAATGTATAAAACTAGTTAACTAAAGTTTTTCCATGTACTATTTATTGAAGAATCTTTTGGGAGATGTAATTTATTTCTTGTTCCCTGTCTCGAAACAAGTTATAGGAATACCTTTTTATAAAATTTTATAAGTTGTGTAAACCAATAAAGTAATATAGTATTTTACATTAAATAATTTTCTAAATTTATATATAATAATACATGTATTTACATTTTAACTCAACGAACGCATTTAGGTTAAAATAAGTCTAATAGAATTTCTCAAAGACGTAAGAGAATAGTAATGTACTGATTTTTAAAACAATAAGTCTATAACCCTTTGGTTACAGTCTATAAGAAAGAATGATCAAATTGGAATATAACTAACCCTAAAAAAAATTCTCATGTATAATACATACATACAATACAAGACATGAAAGAGTAAATTCATAAAAGTTTGAAGGGGAAATAAAGAATTTACATTAAATTTGTCGCTGCTTTCATAGTAAAATAATCACTAAATTTTAACACAGTGCTAGATAGTTGTTTAAGAATAAGGAAGAGGATTATAGTTATAAATTAAACATATAACATATTTTTGGTTCGTGGGATTTAATACAATTGATGTGACATTATTGGAAATATAGTGTTAAGGTTTGGTAGAAGCAGATAGATTGGCAGTAGTATTACATTTGGGTAAGCATCTGAGAATAAGATTATTAGGACGTGGTTTGTAAGTGGTTAAAAACTGTGGATCCTCCTCAAGTGCTTCACTATAGCTCTCCAAAATCGCAACTATCTCATCAAAATGTGGTCTTTTATCTGGATTGCTTGACCAGCATCTGTTTATCAGATGACTAAATGCCCGTGGACACTCACATGGTAACGGAGGCCTTTCATTCTGCACCAAATTCAAAAAAACAAGATACTTCATTCACCGCAAAACTACCCAAAAATATTTCAATGCAGAATCATTTGTTCAATGCATAAAAGTAGTTCAATGTGAACCCAAAGGATGTGGTGTGACATGTGAGAAAACAGTGAACGTGAAAACCTTACATTGGTCCAAAACATAAGCAGTTGATCGAATCTGTAAGTTGATTTTGATGCATGTGGGTGAAAGGGCAGAGGTGGTACCAATGATTGTCTGTGATAAATTTTGATAGCAGATACCGAATCTTGAATGTTGTAAAGCTTAATATAGAAGTGTCTATCTCTGGGTAATATAATATTGTCGATGAGGTGTCTTGCTTTGATAAGCAAGGGTGTATGGTAGGCATGCCACATGCTCTGTAAAGTTCATATCATCATATCCAGAAGGATTTGGGGACATATGAAAAGGTCCCTACTTTAATTACTCTAGCTAGTAGAATTGAACATCCAAACATGCCATTAATTAATTTCACCTTAATTATTATCACTCCTTATGCAAATAAAAATAAGTTACATAAGAATAATGTGTTAGTACAGTAACAGACCTTGTGAGTGGCTGCATATGCTGCCTGCTCTGGTGTCATGTTGTCAAATGGGGTCAATCCTGTTAGGAGTTCCCATAGAACTATGGCGAAACTATAGACATCTACTTTTTTGGTGTGACGCTTTTCTCTGATCATTTCAGGTGCCATCCAACGGTATGTTCCAGTGAATCCTTTTGCACTACCAGTCTGAGATTCCAAGCATGAGATCCCAAAATCTGCTACTTTTGCGCACAAATCTTCCCCCAACAGCAGGTTTTCTGATTTCAGATCCCTGTGAAGTATACCCTGAGAATGAAGATATTGCATTCCCCGAGCAATGTCTAAGGCTAATTTCAGAACAACGTTGTGAGGAACCGAATGTGGTCCTTCCTGAATCAAGTATTTTCTCAACGAACCCCCGCCCAAATATTCAGTAATAATGCAGAACACAGGAGGTTTCTTGCAAGCTGCAACAAACTGCATAACCAATACGGATCATCTTTTAATTAGTTTCTTTATTATATTCACCAGTTGCAAACTTTCACACAAAAGCTTTGTCTTCTCTGTTAAAAAGTAACTCTTACATTAGCCTACCATTCGTGTGATAGGCCACAATGCCACATATCTACTTCAAAGAAATGAATTCATCTGCTGAAACACCTTTTGCTCGGCACATGCAGTAAAATCATATAATTTCCTTTTACTAATAATTGATTCGATTTTTCACAAAATTTCACATTACATCAAAAGTCTTCAGATGAAGACACGACACCCTCTATATTCAAATCACCTGTCCCCATTTATTTGTCTCTTTTTATTTCCCTCCAATTAAAAACTAGGATTTCTACAACAACCACAAAAAAACACACACTAACAACCTGAGAGAAGGTCAATGACGTGTCATTTTTCGATTAGCAAGAAAGAGAAGGAGTACCACTGTACCACCACATCATAGAGTGGTTAGGCGTAGACACGATTTTATATATCTATAACTGTATCTCGCAATACTTCACCTCTGAACCAGACAAAAGGGTGGTGAGGGAGGGAAATGTTATATATTCTTTTAATCACTGAGAAAAAACTTGTAAAGGGAATAATACTGATGAAAGAACATTAAGAGTGAGGAATGAGGATCAAAGTTATTATGTTCCATGCAGACACAGAGATAAAGGGTTGAAGAAAGAGAACTCACGGTGATGATATTTGGATGGCGCAATCGAAAGAGCAAATTAACCTCAGAAGTGAATTGCTGCTCTAGCGAAACGGCTAAGTCCTCATCCTCCTCCGGTTGACTCACCAGCTTAATTGCAACGTCCATGTGCTTGTAGATGCCTCTGTAGATCCTGCTATGCCTCCCAGAAGCAAACTTGGACCCAATGAACAACTGAGACAGATCAGCACTCCATTCTTCTTCAGCCTCTCCCTTTATGGCTGCCCCCGAAGAGATCAAATACTTGGACCATGACACCGCTCGCTTATACTCCCCAAGTGAAAGCCTTCTCCCTGATCTCACGTTGTTAGAAATTTCTTTAAACCAGTACAAGTTCTTCATGCTTCCCGCTTAACCCTTATGGGAACCCAATGCAGATTCCAAAAGCTAGTCCAAAGTTTTTGTTTTTAGAAATAGTGAGGAATGCCCAGTTTGGAGAAACTTGTTTTTCATAGCTTAAACTAATTCCCTACGCTACCTACATTTTGAATCATCATCACCATTTACGCAGCTGGAGAAAAGAAGAACAAAAAAAAAGAAACCAACTTCAAACCACAATAGATGAAAGAAAAGAAAGGAAAAAGGGTGAGGCATGAAGGGGATTTTAGTGAGAGAGAAGAGTGAGGAAGAGAGAGGAATTGGAGCTCAAGTGTTGGATGGTGAAGTGAAAGAAGAGGAAATGGAGATGAAAGATGGTATTTTTTTTTTTTTTTGTGTCTGGAAACACAGGGACTGACATTAGCATCTACGTTGGTAACGTGCGAAGATATACTTGTGAGGAGACAAACGGGGTCAGGTTGATGATGACCCCTACCTCATCCCCTTTCCAATTCTTTTTTCTTTCCACTTTGAACCTGTGTTTCCCACCGCATTATCACCACTGCCATTCATTCGCTAACCTTCAATTTATTTGTCACACTCTTCTCCCCTTCCATTTATTGCTTTCTTTGTTTTCTAGCCACCACCATGTGCTATGTGCCAGACCTTGCATTTCCATCATTCTCATTCCAAGTACTTCTTTCTTTCTTTTTACCATCATTCATTTCTCTTCACAACCAACCAACCTTACCAAATCAATTTTCAAATAATAACTTTCACACTCAATCTCTGCACTTTTAACAAATCTCTTAACTTCAACCATTACGGATCCCTTTTTCGAAAGCGTTTACACTCATCAATATCATTCCTAAGAATCGAATCATTTCTTCTCCACGTATTTTACCAGACTTGTAGTATTTTTATCTTTACCGTTATGGACCCCTATATAGTATATACAGTTTGTTTATTTATGTTTTTAAAACCATTAACAGTTTCTTCTTAATTGTTGAGAATCTTTTCTCTCAAGGGTTAATGGCCAAAGCAATTATGACCAAGATAAGAATTTTTTTAAGATTAGGCTGCATAGTAAACATGCAAGAAGTCCCTTTTTTTTAGTCAACAAGTAATAAATAAGACAGAAACTAAAGCAACATTCAAATTGCATGCTTTCGATAACTAATGTAAACTTTCTAACAAATTTCACAATACTAAGATTTTTGGCAACTCTCATGATATGATAATTTGATAAACTTGCTCACGTAAAGTGCTCATTATTATATCATTTCATACTAACCAAGTATTCTTCCCATACTGTTTATAACTGAAAAAAATAATAATAATAAACAAATTGATGGGTCAATATTTTGTGTAAATAGTTGTTGAAAAAGTTAATCAATAAAACAATTAATCAGTTGAAATTTGAAATTCTTTCATAAAAAATTGCTTTAATTCTCATTAATAATTAATTAATGGAATTTTCATAATTAAATCGTCAATTTCATAAACAATCAATTTTCCATTTATTATGGGAAATTAGTAAGATAATAATCTATTTGATATTTTTTTATAAATAACATAGTAGGAATTTAAATCAGCAAAAAATTAAATAAAATTAATGAATTCAGCACATGGATTAATTTGGGAGCTTGCTTCCTCTCAATTAATGATTTCACGTCCAAGTCTCTGTTACTTAATAACTGTGTTAAGAATTGGTGATGAAAGTTTTGCGATTCATAATTGTTAAGAATTGATTAGGACGGAAAAATATTTATAAATTGTTGTTAGTCTCAATTTCTTGAAATTATTGTTGTGAGGGAAATAATAACCTCTGCATGAGACTAAGAGATAAGTGCTTTGACCATTTCTATATGATACAAAGGTTGATAATTGATGTATAAGTATTGAGATCCTAATGGGTATTGGATTGTATATGTATTGATCGGTACACATCGATCAAGTCGTATTAAATTGATTGTTGAAATTGAAATACAATCAATCGGTGCTACTTAGATTCAATTAGTCATTCAATTAAGTTAAACAAGTTAGTAATCATATTAAACATAATTGAACTGTAATTAGACCTATTCTAATTATAGACCCATGAAAAACTTAGAAATATAAGTAAAAGTATGATGGTTTTGCGACACATTTATTACATAATACACATTTATTACATAATTTTTAAACTGTTTAGATAATAAACCAACTTAATCATTAAAATATTTTTAATGGATATACCACTTAAAGCAAACAAGTAACAAGGAAAAGAATTGAGGAGTAAAGATTGTTTGAAATGAAAACTCAATCTCATCCACTTGATATATATATTTGTAATTTTGCTTTTTACATAATGAAATTTTAAAATATGTTTGAAGGGTCTAGTTTTAACATAATTGATTAAACGTATTTTAAACATAAATTTTAGAGTGATTATTTCTTCATATGTGAGAGATAAATGAGTCTGTTATTTAGTTTAAGAATTTCCAAATAAGATTTAACTTTTGATATAGTAATTGTTTTTTTTTTTTTAAATGAGGATGCTTATAACATTTCATTCAAAATCAAATATTGAATACATGTTGGGATAAAATGAAAGACATAGTTATTGACATAAAATCTTGACCTAGCAGGAGAATGACAACACAGTAGAACTTGTCTTCGAAAATAAAACTAACGACGACATTTTGAGAGTGACGACACGTTGGTATGCAACTGGATGTATGAATCTATATATTAACAATACAATCATAAGTCACACTCCTTA
Source organism: Vigna angularis (assembly GCF_016808095.1). Lineage (NCBI taxonomy): Eukaryota > Viridiplantae > Streptophyta > Magnoliopsida > Fabales > Fabaceae > Vigna > Vigna angularis. Next base: position 12,724,819 of record NC_068970.1, on the reverse strand, counting down.
ATGTAAAAACTATCCTTTAAATTATGAGTAATCATCCATTAAAGTTAACTAATTTGGTTATTTCTGTGAATAAAGCAGTCATTTATTTCATTCATAAAAGATCAATTATAGTATTATTAAAGTTAATAATTTTATCATACGGTAAGACTTAACATCATATATAGATAATATGAAAATTTATACTATTAACATATTACAATTAAAATTATATTTTATTTTATAATTAATTTATTGAAGAGTTAGATTTTTAATTCAAGAATTATTTCAACTGTAATTTATTCTATGAATATGAATTTTTTAACACATCTTCTTGTTTCGATATATCTTTTATATTAAAATAAATGTTTATGAATATTCATAACACAATATAAATCTATTAAACTTTATATTAATATAAACACTAATATGATATTAAAAATTAGATTTAAGTTTAATTCATCATCATAAAACAGTTTATAAGATGATAATTACTTAATTGTGTAGTGTAATTTAATTTTTAATTGACGTGTAATTTAGATGAAAAAAAATGACATACATATTGGTATGAAAAAAAGGTGTAACACACATTTTTATTTTTGACTGTGTGTATGATAATTGAGTTAGAAAGGGACGTTATTACGGTGGATAAAGTAAAATTTGAGATAACATTTAAGTTTTGTTTATTTAAATAGATTTAAAAAAAGTGATTGAGAAGATTTGAAGGTAAATTTTTTTGTTAGTTTATTTGAGTGGATTTTGAAGTAAGTAAGACTGAATTTAAAAGTAAATTTTTTTAATCTATCATATCAATCAAATCATAGAGTGATACTTACAAACTTTTCTTCCAAATAATAATAATAAATGGGATAAGATAGATAGCAATATTATTTGGCAGTTGATGGTGTACGTTGAGTTGTGGTGATTGGGAAGGAGTGGATTTTTGGCAGCGTTGGGAGAAAGTCCCAATCTAAAGGAGAGAAAACCTCTCCACCACTCTCTCTGTCTCACTTCTCTTCCTTCTTTATTTCCACACCTAGGGGCCTTTTCGTCACTTCCCTCTTTCGGACAACCCGTATACACTTTCGTCCTCTTCCGTATACACTCCTCTTTTTCACTGTACCCTTCTTATTTCAATCTTCAGGGATTTCTATTTTTTATAAAATATCATTTCACAAAAATATATTTAATATAAAATTTATTTAAGCCTGTAAGATAAAGGTTTAATGCAGTACCACGGAACAGTACTCCAGGAGATAAAAATATATATTATGTATTTAAGATATTGTCTTTCTTTTTAATTATAAAAAGAAAACATCAACTGGGCCGGAATAATTAATGTCATAGAACAAACTGGATCTGATTTTAAAACAAATTTAAAGGCCGTGTTCAAATGTTACCAAAACTACCATTTTAGAAAACAAAAACATCAAATGTTCCATGTTCTGCTAATCTACAAATCAAGATAGCCAAAACTACTATAGCATCTTTTTGATGATTATTCACGATTAAATACTTAATAAAAGAGTAGTAATAATTTAAACTACTATTAGTTTACTAAGTTTAGTGATACAGACTCAATTTTAGAAACATTATTCACAGAGCACAACATTAATCATTTTGCTAAACAATACGTATTACTATCGTTTAATTGTTCTGGTTACTAAAAAATATTGAAGAAACACAGAAAAATTCCTCTGGTTTCATGCTGCAACCCTAACGGCTACGCTACAGCTATATTTCAATAGGAAGATTTAATTTTTAAGAAGTTCATCAATGTACCCACAGCCAGTGGAATGTCAAACTTAAATTTGACTAACAGTTTTTCCTTCTCTGCAACTAAATGCTAATAGGATTTGAAGGAATGCGTGAATAAATATATTCTTAATAATATAATGTGTTGACTTAATTTTTTTCTTTGTATGAATAATATATATACCTAATTTTAGTTCCTTGGTTTTCTTTCCTTAATTAAATCTCTATTTCATTCTCTTTTCAATATTTTTTTTGTCAAGTTTTGTCTATTCCTAAAATTTAAAACATGTATGGTTGGTATTAGAGTTGTTCAATCTCACTTGTAATAAATTCAAGTCAAATAGAGTTATAGAAAAAATGGAAATGTCGGTATAAATCAAATCAAACTCAGTCCATTAAGAGTTTGATTCACCAGATAAAAAAAATAAAGAAAAAAAGTCTTTGATGGAGCCCAACATAATTATAGAAAATGGGATCGGAGAAATATATATCCAGTAAATCTTCATCTTCTTCTCCTCTCTCCAATTCTACTTCTTCAATTCTTTATTTTTTTTAAATCAAAATATTCCAATTCATTTTCTTCCTTCTATTTTAGTTTTTTTTTTCACCACCAATCGGAACATGTATTCCAACCACCCCATGCTCCACCATGGGCAACACCACATACTTTCAACATACTTGCACACATTAAAAATTAATTTTTGAGGCAATTTATTAAAAAATTATATAAATGTCATGAATCCAATCCATAACACTGTTTTACCTAAAATCTTGAAATATTAGACTTTTTCTTATATAATATTTAACTTTATTATTTTTATCCAATATAAAACTTAAATTCTTACTTTAGTTTAACTCAACAAAAATTTTAAGATTTTATAATCAATTTTAGATTAAATTACCTTAAGAAAATAGAAATATAAAATTTCACAAAATTTTATAAAATTTAAAATTTCACAAAATTTTATAAAATTTAAAATTTCACAATTGAAAAACAACGTTTTAGTTACGAGTGATAATTTCTTTTTACCAGTTTATCAGTTTATCTTTTAATAAAAACAAAAATAAAATCATGAGATATATATAAAAGAAATTAAATATTAAAGTAAATGAAAAATTAACGAAATTACTTTAACTAAAAAAATAGAAGACATCATACATAAACTAGATTAAATAAAAAAAAATCTATATATTCAACAAAAAATACAAAAAAAAAGTGTGACAAAATATGAATATAAAGAGTTATATACTGTCAAAATACTAATATGAATAGTTATATAAAAAAATGTTGACAAAATACTGATATGGTAAGCACCATTATTCAGAACCAAATTGATTTAAAAAATCGATCAAAAAGTTGATAATTAACTAAAATTGATTTTTTTTTAATTTGGATCGGTTTAAATATATTTTTACTGGAACTAAGTGATTCAGTTCAATTTGTGGATTAATATTTTAGAACCAATTAAAATTTATTATATTTATACATTATTTCACTCGTATACTGAGAGATGTACGTACGATAAGAAAATTTAGCGTGTCTAAGTTGCTTAATGCCTATAAATTTGTGATAAGAGAATAACAAAATATGTTTAATATATGAATAAGTTATACTAGTAGTTTTGAAAAAAAAAATTCTAAAACAAAATATTGTGAAAAGGAAATCATATATAAAGATAGATACAGGACTTGTGTTCTAAATCCAAGTGTGAGTTCAAGTCTCACGTTTGATAAAAATGAGAAAGTAGAACAGTATATAAAAATGAAATATTCATCAATCTATTATCTTAAAGTTTTTGATAGAGAGTGGTGTCGATCCCTTATATAATTAACTTCGATGTTATTAGTGTTTGTGTAACTCACATGAAACTTATAAAGTTATCTTGATAATAATTTTATTCATCATTAGATAACATTAAATAAAATAAATAAAACAAGACCAATCTAATGGTATAAAATTATACAATAAAATCATAAAATTAATCCAAAACCAAACTATACAAATCTGTTTAAATTGGTTTGAACTGTTGTCTACCTTCAAACCAAATCCCTATAATGATTATGTTTTATATGAGAGTATTTTAGTTAAAAACATAGTAGTCAAACCACTCTTGGAAAAAGGATGAGTGTTTGAATGAATTTATCTTACATGGCGATGTTAAAATTTACCATTTTAGAAAAAGAAAAAGAAAAGATATATATAAATAGATAAATACAGTGGAGTCGTATCCTACATGTATGTATTGTAAGATAAAAGGGCAAAAGTGACCCTACGTTGAGGAATCATGTGATGTTGGTGACAGCATGTGTGCATGGCTGGTGAAGGTTACAGCTTGATAGCAGCTGATGCATCCTTTAGAACCGGCAACCCTAGCACTTCACACGCCTTCCCTCTCTCTTTTCAACCATTATCACTGCATGCATGCATACCAAGTTTAATTTAGTTATTAATCAAGGATTACGATCTGGATTAAGTAATATAATGTTAGTTTTGTAAGCTAAAAGTAGTGGTTAATTAGGACTGAAAGAAGGCAATTATAAGAATTTGACAATAAAGGGTTGTTGGTGAGAACTCTTTATCTGAGGGTCTATTTAGATTTCTTCATATGAATGATACATGGAGACAACTACCACTTCATGTCATTGTTTTTATTCTTTCTTCTCTATCATTTCACAACCAAATTCTACTCAATAAAATTATCTGCATTCAGATGACTTCACATGCCGGAGTAGGTACGATAGTAACTGCTAAGCAAACCAAACTCTAGCTACAGAGATAGAAATAAAGAAATATATATATATATATATATATATATATATATATATATATATATATATATATATATATATATATATATATGTGTGTGTGTGTGTGTGTATAATTGATGATTTCATGTCATAAAAACTAAATAAAAATATATATGTCCTATAATACGTGTTGTCAAAATATATGATATTGAAAGATGTCCATAAATGATCACTCACTTAGCCTTCCTCTCTACAAGTATAAGCAAATAAATAATCAACAATTTAAAGTTTTTTAGCCGTACAAAATATGTATTATTGGTAATACTTAATTGTGTTATCTTGGAAATTTATGAAACTTAGACACATTGTCTGACACGTATCAAACAGCACGATACAATATTTGTATGATACAGGTACTGATAAAGTGTCTAATTTGAAATATGATTTTTTTTTTATATTTTGAGATGATTCTAATACAATGTTAATAACCACAAATTTAATGATTATTTTTAAAAAATAATTATAAACTTGTAAATTTATTACATAAGTTTATTATGATTATAAAATAAGGAACAAATTTTATATGTTCATTAAATTTTGCTTTTTAAATATTAGATGAATTGATTAGATTTATTTTTGTGTCAGTTGACAATGGGCTAATTGACAGTTTGAAATTATACGTTGTGTCCGGTATTTTATATTTTTTTAATTTAATCATATCTGTGTATGTTTACGTCGTATTATTCGTTTCTAGACTTCGTAAATGGAAACTAAAGTTAAAGCATAATTAAATTAGGAATTGAAAGTTTGAAGGATATGTAAATATGCCATATACCAATCAAATATTGTACTTGAAAGATAGATTTCATTGTTGAAACAAAAAATTACATTGAAAATTAACTTAAAACTTTTTAACCAAATTCGGGACCAAACAAGTAATAAAGTTTATTTTAATTTTATAAACGTAATATATATTTATCTCAAAAATATACAATAAAACAATAAACACACAAAAATAACATAAAAAGATTGTGTCAATGGAAGTGATTGCTGCAACTTGATATTAAATCTATTCCTTTTATACATAGGATCCACGTACTTAAGGTCATACATAAGTAGAATCTTACACACATATGTCTATAAAACAAAAGACTAGAAAAGAAACAAAAAAAATTTAGACAAAATCAATGGAGTTTTTATATTAGCATAAGCTTTTTGGAGTATTTAATTTTTGGTAAACTCTTTTCTCCATATCATCTATCATTGCGTGCAAACGTTGTAAAAGAAGAGAAAAATTAAGTAAAAACCCGAGTTGATTCTTTGAGTTGTATGTTCAAGATTTATCATTAAAAGAGAATTAAGGATTTCTTGGTACACTGATTTCTCGAACTAGGTCAAGAAATAAGTTTCTATAGAGTTAAAAAATAGACAGAGGTTAGAGAAACTAGACTTCTCATTCTAAAATTAAGCCTCTTATTTTAATGGTTGTTGAGGTTTTCCCTTTGAGAAATTCTTAATTTAACTTAAACCATGTTTTAATCTTAAAACTATTTATAAAATAAATAAAAATATATACAATAAAATTATAAAATTTTATTTATACTTAATTTCATAATAATAATAATTGTATTATTTTTTATAATTATAAAAAAGTAAACACATTGTTTTCACTATTTTAGTACATTTTATGGATTCGTGGCATGTGGGTTATCTGTCTGAGGGAATACAAAATCCCCCAAGGTTCCGACAGATTATGTAATGGCAAACAAAGAACAGCGTGTGGTTGTTGGATCGGAACACGACTAATGACAATGTTTATCCAAATTGTTATGTTTTTCTCCTTTAAATGGGCTCCAACTTGTCCTTTTTTTTTTCTTTTTATTATTTTAACTGGCTTCAATGGGCCCAAATTCTTATTATTTCATGAGGGGAGTTGCTCCCTCCACCCCCACACATCTCTTCCTCCACCTCCCCTTTACTTTTTCGCCCCTTCCTCCACCTTTCCTTTACTATTTTGCCCCTCAGTAAAATTTTATTTTTAAAATTATTGTTTTTTAATTTTATTCATTTATAACATATTTCACTGATAACCTACGTAGTTCCTTGTATGAGTAAAATATTTTTCTGCAAAGCTTGGTGATCGTGAAAAGAATTATTAAGCAATCTTCCTCTTGTTCTCGGTGCAATACGTGGTGCAGTGCGTTTATGGTGTAGTGTCCTTGTCGTGGTTCCTCTCCAGGTACGTAGTCATAATCCTTCCTATAATTCTAAACCCTAAACCCTTCCCATACTTCCAATAATCCTTTGAATATCCAAGCCTATAATCCTTGCATGAGCCGCAAAACGTAGTAAAATAAAAACGAAACCTAAAAGGAACACTGCCTCTGGACGGATGACATCCTTCAACGGATGTCAACATCCGTTTAAGGCGAAACGGATGTCGACATCCGTTTTTCCTTAAACGGATGTTGACATCCGTTGAAGGATGTCATCCGTCCAGAGGCAGTGTTCCTTTTACGTTTCGTTTTTATTTTATTTGTTTATTTTATTTACAGTAATTTATATTTAAATTTATAATTTTAAATGTTATATATGGTTAGTTTTTAAACGTAATAATTTTGTTAAAATATGAATTTGTTATAGATGATTTTTGTATCTTTAATTCTTTAATAATTTGATAATTATATAAAAAATTATTTATTACTCTATTTATATCAAATATATAATTTAATTATATTAATATTTTTATATTTGTTTGATTAATTATTAATTATGTTAATAAGGGTCATTATAATTTTGTAGGTGATTATTATTTAAAATGGATGAATATCTTCATATGGATTCTCAGATTGGTTGTAGTTTGAAATCTGATTTGTCTTCATCAATTAGCAAAGTTGTAGAGAGAGATTTAACAAATAGATTTACAACAAATGAAATATTTCATTCACGGGAGCACTTAATTCAATGGGTAAGAGGGATGGCTTTTGATTTAGGATTTGTTGTGGTAATAGTAAGATCTGACATAGCTACTGGTGTACGGGGAAGAAAAACGTATGTCATACTTGGATGTGAAAGAGGGGGAAAATATAGGAAATACAAAGCTGATGCAGTGGCTAGTGTATACGGCACTCGTAAATGTGAATGTCCGTTTAGATTAAAGGGTAAATCATGTTCAGATGGGGCCGGATGGGTGTTGAAGGTGATGTGTGGACATCACAACCATGAGTTGGCTGAAACTTTAGTGGGTTACCCTTATGCTGGCAGGTTAAATACGAGTGAGAAGTCATTACTGGTTGATATGACAAAGAGTAAAGTTACACCTGCAAATATTTTATTAACACTCAAACAAAATAATGATCGAAATGTCACAACGATTAAACAAATCTACAACGCAAGGCATGCGTATAAACGATCATTAAGAGGGTCCAGAACTGAACTACAACAACTTATGATGTTGTTGGATCGGGATAAGTACATTCACTGGAGTAGGTGTGCTGATGATTCAAAGGTTGTTACTGACTTGTTTTGGACACATCCTGATGCGGTGAAATTGTTAAACTCATTTAATGTTGTATTTATGATGGATTCCACATATAAAACAAATAGATATAGACTTCCGTTGCTTGAGATTGTGGGTATGACGTCTACAGGGTTAACCTTCTCAGCAGCATTTGCTTTCTTGTCTACTGAAAGGCAGAGTAATTTCACATGGGCTTTGGAAAAGCTGAAAGGTTTATTTTTAACATCTGAGGGTGGTCCTAAAGTTATTGTGACTGACCGAGACTTGGCTTTGATGAATGCCATATCAAGTGTATTCCCTGAGTCATATAAGATGTTATGTCGGTTCCACATCCTTAAAAATGTTAAAGCTAAATGCAAAATGTTAGTTCATTCTACTGAGGTTTGGGAAGTGTTGATGGATGCATGGGAAAATGTGATGGATTGTGCTTATGAAAGCTTGTTTGCTGAGTATGTGAATGGTTTTGAATACGCAAGCAGATCATGGCCTTTGTTCTTTGAATATGTTAATCAGAATTGGATTATTCCGTACAGCACATACTTTGTAAAGTTCTGGACGAACAAAGTAATGCATTTAGGGAACACAACCACAAATAGGTATGTTGTAATGTTATTTTATTTATTTGTTTTGTAGATAAATATTTATTTGTACTTGTTGAAGTTTTTTTTTTGTTTCAGGACTGAATCTGCTCATTGGAGCCTGAAGAAAGTTCTGGGCAATAGTATGGGTGATTTGTGTTCTTGTTGGGATAGTATTCATAACGTCATTATCTTACAACACAACAAGATTAAGGCGTCATTTGAAAGTAGTGTGTTGCTCAGGAGTGACTATTTTAAAGGCTACATATATAGAGAACTTATTGGGCGTGTGTCTCGATATGCATTGGATCTCATTGCTAAGGAATTGAAAATAGTGCAACAGATAGGATTGGACTCCTCAAAGTGTGGATGTGTATTGAGACGTACATTTGGTGTCCCATGTGCATGTGAATTAGCACGATATGATCCTAGGATGATCCCTATAGGTGAATTTCATATCATGTGGCGAAGATTGCATTTCTCAAATGTTGAATTAAATGAAACTAAGCCTCAGTTATCCATTAAAGATGAGTTGAAACAAGTAGAAGAACGATTCAATGAGGTTAACATTGGCGGTAAAGTCACCATCAAGCAGAAGTTACTTGAAATTGTTTGTCCTACATTGACATCAATGGTCCCTCCATTACATAAAGTCAAGACAAAGGGTGCAAATAAAAGGAAAGTTAAACGAAGTGAAAGGTCTACTACGCGGGATCCATCATATTTTGAGTATGTGGACGCCTTTCATTCAACCATAGAATCTTCATCTGTGAGAAGTAAATTACAATCAAAGCCAAAAGCAATAAATAAAAGGAGAGTTCCAATGATAGACCAGTTTCATTCTACTACTCACCCCTTCATTGTGGACGTTGATGATGTTGTGGCTGATGGTCACTGTGGGTATAGATGCATTGCTGCGTTGTTAGGACTCGGAGAAGATTCATGGCCCGTTGTGAGGAATGAGTTGTACAAAGAACTCAGTTCATGGCGTGATGAATATGCAAGCCTAGTAGGAGGCTATGATAGACTAGAAGAACTGAGGACCTCTTTGTTGGTGCAGTCATTGTCCGCGATAAGTGTTTCCCGTTTTATGTAGTTTCTTTATTACATGGTTTTTTCTAACAACTTTTATTCATAACAGGCTAACAAGAGCAAGTGGATGACATTACCAGACATTGGTTATGCAATTGCTAACCGATATAACGTTATCTTAGTGTGTTTGTCATACTCTCAAAGTTATACTATCTTTCCACTACGTTCCACACCACCTTCTGATATCACTCAACATCGCTTAATTTGTATAGGACATGTTCATGGATGTCATTTTGTGCAGGTAAGTGCATTTTGTTATGAATTCATTTTAAAATTACTTATCACTCAATTATATTTTGTTATTTGTATAATGTAGGTTAAGCTACAAGAAGGTTGTTCGTTGCCCACGGTGAATATCATGTCCTCAACCCACTGTTATCCTGAGGCACGAGCGTGGTCATCTATTTATACTAGTAGGATGCACGCATTTGAACAGTTGATGGACATAACAACATCTTATGTTGACTTAGGTGATTCATGATATTTATATTATGTATGAAGATATGTAAAAATACACTATTATATTTTGTTATTTAAGTACTTATTGTCAGTATTCATGATAATTATACTTTTATTATTCGTGATATTTATGTAGTATTTATTTATATATGAAGATATTTATATTACTTGTTGTTAATTAAGTTCTTATTTTTTTCCACTTAAACATATAAATATTTGATCATCTATATAACTAATATAAAAGAACATGTAACTCAAAATGAAAACATTGAAATTATAAGAAATTATAAATGTCTATTACAAATACAAAGAAAATATAAAGTCCTGTAATACATAATAAGAAAAAGGAAATATAAAGTCCTGTAATACATAATGAAAAAACGAAATAGAAAGTCCTATCAATTAGACGTCGACCGTCTACCACGCACATGCCTCTGCTCTCTCCTAGTCGTGGAATATTCGTCGATGCCTTCATTGGCAATCTGAAGCAGGTCCACTGACACCTGATGTGCAACAGTACCCTCGGTGACATGACGACACGATATCAAGGACTGTAACATTCTCGCCATTCGCCTAAATCTAGCCTGCATTATAATTATATCAAACAATTAAATAAACAAGGTGATCAAAATTTAATAATATAAGCAATGAAAAATAACATACCAGGGCGCCAGATGGTGAAGGTGGAGACGATCTACGATGGGATCGTGCCTCCCGTGGAACATCGGGGCGTTGTCTAGGTGCAAGAGCCAGTCGCGCGTCATCTGCAGCAACAATAATATAAGGATGCGAAACCCTCCTGAACCATTGAATGTAACCATCGACACAGTCAGAAGGGGATGCTGCATGTCTGACATTACTCACAACGTGAGCTCTGAAGTGCAACCACATATGATCAATGGCCACTACATCTGCATCTGGAACCGTAGTCGGTGATCGTGGAATGTCTTGCTGAAACCCAAATTGCCTCAGCACACGCTCAGGCAAATGACGACAAAGGGTGTCACCAATCCGAATCCATCCAGAATACATACAGATGCCGAAGAATGGCCGAATGCCCCGATGCCCCTCATACGGATGCCATACAACTCCACTGTATGTCAGCGCATCCAACTGTGATCGAATCTCTGTGAGAGTGGAACTCTGCCTAGGGCTCTGCCACCTCATGGCACGTGGTGTGGTGTCATCATAAGAAGCTACCAACCGCCTCCTCCCCATACTAGGGAAATGTTCATATATCCAACTCTAAAAAATAATTATTCAATTAAATTTCATCCATCTTCGAACATGGAAATAAATACATGAAATAAATGTCAAAGTTATAACTGTACCTGAAATAGAGTCAAATATCCAGCCATCTGCTTCGTGGAGGCGAGACTCGCATCCCCGAGCTGGTCGTACAAATAGGCGAGTGCAGCAACACCCCAGGCATATCTGCCACACGCGTGTACGTCTCTAAATAACAATAAGTAAGACACGCGTATAGAACTGGCACTCTTATTTGCAAAAATTGTGCATCCTACTAGATGCAACAAATATGCTCTAGCAGCATAGTCCCAATGCTGCGACTCACACCTCTGAACATATATCTCTCTAAGCCAGCTGAGTCTGACTTTCGGACCACGTGCGTCCTCCATCTCAGAACCTGTTGTGCCACCATCAACGCCGAGTAGTTGCACAAGGGCTGTACGAGCCTCCTCAAACTCCAACTCCTCCAAATCACACATTTGCCCCATCACGGGTAGGTGAAGTAATGTCGAGACGTCGTCAAGAGTAATCGACATCTCCCCTATAGGGAGATGGAAACTACTGGTCTCAAAATGCCACCTCTCTATGAATCCGAGGAGTAACCCCTTATCAACGTAATCATAACAAATCCCTGTAAGAGGCATCAAACTGGAATTCAACACAATGTGTTGAATTCCCTCGTGGCATGGTCCTAACTTATTTACTTTTTTTCCATGAGAGATCAACTTCAGCGTGTCCCCTCGATCCTACACATCAATATTTAATAAATTTTCTATTAAAAAAATAATAAAAAGTTTTATTTTTGCACTCACCCGGCCTTGTGAAATAGCATAAGCTACATGCTGAACATAGTGGGTCAGCAATGAACCATCACGTGGACCTCCAGGAAATCCACCGACATCCTCTTGTATGTCATGAACATCCACATGCTCCTCCTCATCATCATCGTCGTTAGGGGCCGTAAATGCATTCTCTTCACCATGAGTCTCATACGCCTCATATGTTTGTTCCTCAACGGCTCGCTCCTCAGCTATGGGGTCATCCTGGATAGGAGCTGCACGACTTCTACGAGCAGAAACGGTAGATCTTCTCCGAGCTTCGCCCTGCGACGAACTCTCTCCTCGAGAACTCTCTCCACGAGAACTAAAAGATGCACCACGTGTTCTTGCAATTTCTAACAATAATTTATTTGTTTAATTTCAAAAATTAAGAAAATTATTATTTTAAATATCATTAATAAACTATAACAAAATACAATTCAAAATAAATTAAACTAATAATAATTATTTTATTAACTACAAAAAAATTAAATAAAATAAACAATTAACTAATTAATTAAAAAAATACATTTAAATATATTTTCATTTAATTATTATTATAAATACAAATTTATTAATATTAAATACAATTAAATTAATAATATTTATTTCAAGAAATAAAAATAATTTAAATATATAAAAGTTTATATATCTAATTCAAACTTAATCAATTTATTTAAAAAATAGCAAAATTTAAAAACTGTAAAAGGTTAAAGAAAATCTAAAAATAATTATATATATCAAATAACTATATTTATATAAAGAATTTAAAATATTAAAAAAAAAATACAGCATCCGAGAGCCAAAACGGATGTGGGATGTCCGATTACCCTTCAACGGATATCCCACATCCGTCGACGGAAGTCCGACATCCGTCGAAGGGTAACGGATCTCCCACGTCCGTTTCGGCGCGAACACTGTTGAAACGCGACAAGCACCGGCAGAAAGCACCGAAAACATACCTGTACCACGCTGCACGCTGCACGCTGCAGATCCGCTCCTCTGCCAGCTGAACGGCCTCCACCGCACCAAGGCACCAACGGTTCAACGGCTGCTCCGCAAACGCTCTTCCGGAAAATGAAGAAGAAAGAAATGGAGAAATAGAAGTGAAAGGTTGATGAGGCTTGAAGAGAAAATGATAAACGGAAATGGAGAAATGGAGAAGAAGATTGACGGAAGAGAGAAAGGTAAACGGAAATGGAAGAGAGGAAGAGGTGCAGAGGGAAGTAAATCAGAAGTTTTAAATAAATTAAAATATTAAAATAATAAAAATAAAAAATTTTAACTTTTGAGGATATAATTGTCATTTTAGAAGGATATAATTGGCATTTTAGAAAATTGGGGAGGTGGAGGAAGAGACGTGTGGGGGTGGAGGGAGCAACTCCCTTTCATGAGACATGACAAAGCCTTTCCAGTTATATCTTATTGGATCATTACTCACAAAGTGTGGGGAAGAACTGGACCCTCCTATTCAGGGTTTTGTTTTATCTTTGTTGGAATTTTTTTTATAAGGATAGAGTATAAGTTTTCACAACGTATAATAAAGTTATGGTTTATATCTCCTCTTGCCTTACAAATTACAAAAAGGACTTGTTTAGGATAAACAACCAACCTTGTCAATACATTAAAGCTTGTTTTTCTACTAGATTTTGTATATTTTAAAATTATACTACATACATTACGTAAACTCTTTATATAATGCTCACTTTTTTTTTGGTTAAGTTCACAACAAAAATGTGTTCATCAAATGTAACTTTTGTAACAAATAAAACAAGTGTGTGGAGTGAGGAGATAAAACAGGGAAGTGCAAATATCATAGGGATAAAGGTATCTTAGACACCAGAACTTATTTTACATCTATTTTATATTATTTTGTTTCCTTATGTAAAGTATACTTTCTACCAAACATTTTTGTACTTTATGAAAATTATGCAAAACATTGTCTTCAACAATCATGTAAAGAGGTTATATTATAGTTTATTATAGAACTCTTTTTATTACCTAAAAAACACTATATGTGTGGTTTGCTAGGAAGATGTTTTATATTATTTTCATAAAATTTAGAGATAAAATAAGTATATATTCTAGTTTGAGCATGAAACAAAATTTTTTAAAATAATTTGAGAACTAAAACTATATTTAATTCTAAATTTAATATATTATTTTACATTTATAATATAAGAGGAAAAATATTTCATGTGTGTCGTAAGTACACTGAATACCTTACTAGGAAGACACCACCAATAAAATCCGAACTAAAATCACATAAAAGATTATTTCTTTCTTATATATATAACATTGTTATACTTAAATTCCATAACAAGAAATATATATATATATATATATATATATATATATATTTGCATTGGTTAGGCTTTTCTAGACTGTTATCGATGCTGATGCCTGGCAATTACATCGTCGAATTAAAATAACAATATTCTGTAGCTTCTAAACAGGAAAAAATAAATGTTCTAATTTTACCGCGGATTAACTTGCAATCCTCTTAACCCATAACAATGAACTTAAATTTTTTAACAGTATCGATTACTCGAAAATTCAACTCGTTATTACAGAATACAATTATCTTTAGGAACAGGGTTCGAAATTTGACCTATCATAAACATCTCTTCTAATGTCCAAGCAATATTCTGTATGTATTCAAAGATTTGAAGGCTTGTATTTGAAAAATGGAAATGAAAATGTGGTTTCTGGGATATCCACGATTCATGTGTTTTCTTTCTTTCTTTTCCTAAAATAGCGAATCCCTAAAAATGACCTCATTTACTTAATAACAATCGCAAGCATTTAATTGCATTTGAAATCGAACAAAAATTGTACTTGTCCATCGTTCCCAACATATCCAGCAATTGTATGTATACAAGTCTGCCTGTACAGTAAAACAATTCACCAGCACCAACACTCTTGGATGCATTCCTCCGCAGCAATAAGAAGAAAGGAAGAGAAAAAAAAAAGTGTAGTTGTGTGTGTATGTATGGAAAGACAGCATATAGGAGGTAAAAATGTTAGGAGAAGAGAGTGCAGAGGTTGTAGCCAGAGATTAAGGAGCTAATAGCAAAGGCAATGAAAGCAAGAAAGGCCAACGCAATCGAAGCACTGGCCATCTCAGTGAAGTCGTCTTTTCCCCAATTTGATTGCCAGTCATCTACGCGTGTGGCTGCAGAAGATGCAGACGATATCAGAAGATACGCCAGAACCTGCCCATCACAACACATTTTAATGTCACCCACATTCAACAAACAATTTCAACCCAAAAACATAAATTCAACCGTTTTGAGACTTGCCTGATCCATGAAGAAATCAAAGTGGTAACGCAGGTGGTGATTCATTATGCTTCTCCCTGCCACTACTTGATATGCCAGATCACAGCTTTGAAACGCTGCGTATACAAATGCGATAACATTCACCGATAAACAATACCTGCCATAAAAAACCAGGTTCCCAATTTCAACAAAGTCGCCTAAAGTAAATGACCATACATATTTAATAAAGGTTTCACGAAATTATTTACGACAGTTGATAATGCGTTGACCCAAATAACAGAAAAATAAATAAAACAGAAACCAAGTTGATACAAAGAAGGATAAAGAAACACAAAAGAAAAAAATAAAAAACCTTAAACCTGTATTCCTTGTAGCGATCAAAAGAGTCGCCGCTCCAACCACGGGTCTTGTCCGCGGCCATAACCGAAAAAGAAATCAGACACAGCACCACCTCGCTCAACCTGAACCCTAACGCCACCTTTTTCAACATAACCTCTCTTTTCGGCACTGCAAGGGTAGGGGGCGGCGCCGCTCTTGTCCTGCCGCGGTGGGCCGCGGCTGGCGAGCGAGGCTCCGGGCGCGCGGGGCGGGTGACCACGACCTCCGGCACTTCATTGGGCGGTGGGTTGCGGTGTTCAGACTCGGTGACGGGGGGCGCTGCCTGGGCGAACTGCGTGGAAGTCTCGACGATGACGATGGCCCTGGAGTTGTCTCGGTGGTCATTTATCGGCGAATTTTCGGGCGAGTGGAAGGGGTCGCCGTTGTCGGAGAGCGGGGAGGATCGGAAGCGGAGAGGGGAATGAGGCGATTCGAAGTGGGCGGAGGGGTCGGAGTTCTTCATAGAGGGCACGGCGTTGGTGAAAAGGGTGGTGGCGGAATTTAAAGAGGAAAAAAAATGGGAATAAAGGAGAAGAGTGTTTGGGTGGGAGAAAGTGGAAAGAAAGTGAAAAACGAAGTAGGGGACTAGGCATTTTTCCGCTACGGGGTTTTCCGTGGGACCCTGCCACGTGGGTTCGATTCTTCAAAATTCGCTTCGCGTTTTCTTTAAGCATTGAGATATCGCCACGTAGGATCATCGTACGGCCTGCTATGTGTTTTTATTCTTGGAGTGCAGAGAGGAAAAGTGTGGGTTCTGTACGAGATACAAGCTCCGTTGAAATTTGGTAATTATTAATTCGGGTTTTATTCGTACCTGCACTTCCGGTTACTTTGGCAGTTCCAGGTTACTTGACTTATTGAACATCGTTGTTTCCTCTTTTCATATTTTTGTTCTTTTCTAAGAATATATATATTTCTTTATTTACATGGAATATATAAGGTTTATATTTTATAGTATTCTTTTAGAAAGACAATTTCCTTACATGTAAAACAAAAATAATGTTTACGGTTCAAGATATGTTGAGTTAAATATTCAAATGTATAATAACTATATGAATTTAATATGTTTTTTGTATTTAAATTATTTTTAAAGATTATATTTTATCTTTAAACTAAACTGTATGTTTATTTCATTAATAGTATATAGAGATAGTATACTTCATTTTTAAACTGTTATATAAAAAGCATTCAATATTCAGTTTGTTTGAAGAAAGTCTTACATTATTTTTATAAAATATATGGACGAAAAATAAAATTGATTTCGAAATAAAATATATACTTTTAGAATAATTTAAGGATAAAACTTTCATTACAAATTATCACACGGCTAGTTTTAAATATATGATACTTTGAAGTAATTTTCTTAATTTTTCTTATAACATCTATTATAATTTAAACACAATGAAGAATTATGGAATTTTGATTTATTTTATTGTGTTACGTTATTTTTAGATTTTCTTAAAATTTATATTTTATTTAATTTTTTGTAAGTAATACTTTTTTAAGATATTGAAATATTTTTTACTTGAATGATTTAAAAATTTATGCAAGATATAGGATGTTTAATTTTAAGTTACCTGAAAATAATTTAATGGAATAAAATTTTTATAGAACTCAAATCAAATTTAAAATTCATGATTATATGTTCTTAATATAATTTTAACTAACTCATATAAATAGTAACATAATTTTAACTTAGTTGTAAGCTAGATGACATTAGTAGCTATCAGTAATATAGTTATTAATTTTTATAATAAAAGTGTCCGACCACAGAAATGATGACATCAGCGCTTGTCATTTAAAAAAGGTTTCATCAATTAACTTTATGATAACGAGATTTAACAGTTGGCATAAAAATAAGTTCACTCTAATTGAAATTTAAGGCTTTGTTTTTTTGAGTTAATTTGAGAGGATTTAAAAATAAATTTTTTTGTCGTTTATTTGAGTGAATTTGGAGATAAATGAGAGTGAATTTGGAAATAAATTTTTTTAATTTGTCACGTTAATACAATTCTATACTAATTCTCACAAATTTTATTTCCAAATTCACTCTCATTTACCTCCAAAATCAGTCAAATAAACGACAAAAAAATTTATCTTCAAATCCACTCAAAAGAACAAGGTCTAAATGATAATAAGAAAGAAAAACAAAGACATTGTTCTTTTAAGTGGATTTAAGGGGATTTGAAGATAAATTTTTTTGTCTTAGAGATAAATAAGAGTGAATTTGGAAGTAAAATTTGTGAGAATTAATATATAATTGTATTGACGTGACAAATTAAAAAAATTTATTTCCAAATTCACTCTCGTTTACTTCCAAATTCAGTCAAATAAACGACAAAAGAATTTATCTTCAAATCCTCTCAAATCTCCTCAAATTTACTCTCTAAAATCCATTCAAAACAACAAGACCAAAAAATTGAAATCTAAGTGGGTCAAATCCACATAGCTACAAGCTTGTAGAAAAGAGAAAAAATATCGCATTTCTTTAATGACTGAGCTATCTTGAGTGTGGAAAAGGCACATATTCCTTCACACACTTCAACCAAACGCTTATTAACAATGTTCCTCCCACGCGTCTTAATGACAATGATTTAGACAAAAGTACTATGGAAACTTAACTCCATTGACATGAAAATTGTCTTACTCATCTCAAAACACCTTTTATCAGTTCGCCCAACCGCCAAAAGCACGTATAGGTTCGTAGAAGAATCTACTTCCAATGACCATGAAAGGCATCTTTCCCCCACAATTATCTTCATCCACCACATCATGCGACCATACGTACTATTAATATCATATTCTTTCCTTTATGAGAGAGCATAAGATCAAACACATAACTTTCACTATTATTTCCTCTCTTTGATGAAAAAATAATCACCACCATGTACCAAAAGAGTGTCTCGGTGAGTGTAATTAAAAAACCTTATGTTTACATGTCTGAAGTTTTTAAAATAAATTATACATCATGAAAATTTCAGATAAATAGAATTTTAAACTTATGTGAATAAATATTTAAAATCTATTTACTTTTCTCATATCAATTAGTGATAATAAATTATTAATTAAATTAAAAAATTATTAACTATGTTTTTAGTTATGAACTTTGACACAATTGATTTTCAAAATTTAATATTCTTAAACTTTAAAAAGAATATATATAATTCTTTTAACTCAATTACCTTACATTCTTTTAACATTATCAAACGTGTTTTATGCTAATATTTGAGTTGTATACATTGTTTGACACATTCTCGCTTCAATATATACTAGAAAACGCATTTAACATGTTAAAATAATTTAACGTAATTAAATTAAAAAAAAACTATATTAATTCATATTTATAAGTTTAGAAATCAAAATATGTCAAAGTTTTGGACATACACAAATTTTAATTTCATATCAAAATTTAGAGACTAAAAATATATTTAACCCTTAAAACAAATACAAAATATTCATATATATATATATATATATATATATATATATTGTATTTGTACCGTACGACCGTTCGGTCAGTCATGGACCGAACAGTCGACCATCTAACAACGAAGCAACCGGAGAAACTAATCGATTGGACCATAAACCAGATTAGTTATCTGAAGTAATTAGGTTAACCTTAATTCAAGTTATGAGTGCATAAGCCGTAATTGGACCAGCTCTAATTAGAAGTCCATTTCGAAATCTATAAATACAAATTTGATATTAAGGTAGTTGGTTATTTTTTACCACGCATTAACTGTTAAATTGTCTAGACAAATACTAACTTGAACGTCAAAGTGTTTCCTGCATATCTTCGATCGACCCAAACGGTATTATAGAAAATCAAGAACAAAAACTATGACCTAAATTTGGAATGAAAAATAAATTATGTGATAACCTCAATCCTACAAATCGAAAGAGTATTATATATATATATATATATATATATATATATATATATATATATATATATATATATAAATCAAACTTAATTTATGTAGATCAAAATTTCAGTAATTAGTTATCTTATAATCATCAAGAATTGTTTATAAAAAAGTTATGTAGATTTATCCTTTATAACATGTATTGTTGTACAATACGTATAAGTATATTTATCTTTATCTTATGTTTTGAACGGGGCGTTTGAATCTAGAGTAGAATCATGTGTCCTAAATGGACTTTGGAAAGTTGAATATACATTAATTTAAGTGAACTTATGAGTGATTCCGATCGTCTGGCATCTTATTATAACTGAACTTTCTTAAAAAGGCCAAAACACTGTAAAGAAAAAGTGGCACTTAAGTACTTTGACAACTGAGTAAAGATTTTACTGAAGCAACAACAAAAAATATTAAATGTTTGCATTACTACAACAATGACTTTAATGAAACTAATAATAATTTGATATTGATTGGAGTTTCCAGAGATCTCTGGTCTCTTAAGAGCAATAATTTTTATATTTTGATAGAACATGATAACTAACTTTATTCCATGTTTATATATAATCACATTTACACAAAAATATTAGAAGTCTTATACCTTAATTTTGACTTTAATCATCACTTATAGTTTGAGCTAATTCATTATTTAGCCTCACCAACTTTGGAAATTGGGCTTTAGTCCAAAATAACTACCTACCAGCCTACCTACACACAACTATCAAAATTCATAACAGCCATTATTAGATTTTCGTGCTAAAACAAAACGAGACTTGGCATGTTCAGCCTAATTTTACCTCCAACAAATATTTTAGGATGACAATTTTGAAACATTAAGAGACCACCCGTAAACTCGAAAGAAAAAGTTCCCAGTCAGATATTGGGATCTCAAAGGGAAAAAGAAGCTTCCCTAATGCAAAAGCATGTCCCACATTCACAAATGTTCATTGATTCAATGAAACAGTCATTCTTACAGAGGACAAGTTTATTCCAAAAAAAGGAATTTTGGCACATTTGTGACAAAATAAATTCTTAAAATACATACACTTAACAATTTCATTACAACTAAAATTTGCAAGTACTCCTAAACAACTGTTTTTGGAGTT
Source organism: Vigna angularis (assembly GCF_016808095.1). NCBI lineage: Eukaryota > Viridiplantae > Streptophyta > Magnoliopsida > Fabales > Fabaceae > Vigna > Vigna angularis. Next base: position 12,703,940 of record NC_068970.1, on the reverse strand, counting down.
TGCCAACAAACATCCACGTTTTTTAGTTAGAATACGTTAACAAAATACAACTAACAATTATCTCAATATACTCACTGTAATTTGCTAACATATTCAGATTAAAAACAATAAAATGTACGTTAGCAAAATCATTAAAGTATACTTTTTTCTTTACAAATTACTAAACATAAAAGAAAACTACACATTTGCTGCTCTAATCTATGTTAGGCAAAATCGTATATTTTGATTTGTCCTACAACTCCATGTCGCCCCGACACGAGGCTGACCCAATTCTTTATGGATCAAACGTGAAATTTCTTGTTAGAATGTGGACCATTTTAACACGGACCGGATTTGAATATGCATTCTTCACCTTCTCTAGAACGGGTTAGAAATATAACAGGAATTCAAAAGCAAACCTAACTTTGTGCAGAGGAAAGTCTTACAGTGACAGGCACGCATTCGACAGAAGAGACGTGGTCTCCAGATGATGCATTGTGAGTCACAATTGATACAAAACCGTTCTCAACATTGTCCAGAGAATTATCTATGTCACCAACAGGGCCAGCAATTTCAGCACGGACAGGACGCAGAAGACCCTGCAATCTTAACCGGTAACTTTGAGTAGATGGTTGGCCTCTCACATAACTGGTTGTTGTCACAACACTTGCAGAAGATCGCTCAGGCTCTGCTGGGAGATTGGATAGTGCACTAAGATCAAGGTTTGGAAATACTGAGCAACGACACCGAGGACATTTCACATTCAGCCTAAGCCACTCATCAATGCATTCAACATGAAAATTGTGAGCACAAGGCAAGCCTCGAACCTGCATTAAAGTTTGAAAATAATTTTTAGTTGTTTTTTACAATACACTTTGCATCTCAACTTTATTAAAAATGTAAGGATCAAAGCATTCAATAGGTTATACAAGGAGAGCATTTTGCAGTAATGGATAGCAAGAAGCAAAAGCTGTGACCTTCTTGCCTCCCTTGATTAGGAAAAGGTATACCTCATTCCCTACATAGAACTCTTCTAAGCAGATGGGACATTCACTGCAATCGGTAGGAACAGCCTTTAACCTGAACTTTGGGAGTTCCTGAATTAAAGCTTCAACTGCTTCTCTCTGCACCCAATCCAGAAAAGAAATCTAATTATCAGTAGTGAAACTAACAATATATATACCAAAAGAATCATTAAGAGATAAATGTTGGGCCTAAAACCCTGTTAGTGTATCAGAGAAGAAAGAAAGCTCCTAAATGTAATTAAAGGAGGAAGTCTAATAGAACGGGTTGTTATTACACATTGGGAGTTTGTTGGAACAGTTAGGCAAAGGAATAAATATACTGTTGTGAGAAGAGGGGAGGAGGATTCTTGATTCTTTTGTAAATAGGAAAGGTTGTCCTGTGTTGAAGGAGACAAGCTCCTTCTGTAAGTGTTGTATGTTCTTCATCAATAATACTAAGAGTACCATCTTTGGGTTCTGATTTCCCAAACCCTGTTCTCTTTTCTTCTCTATTTCCCATTTTTTGCATGCTGTGAAAGAGGATTCCTAACAATATATATATATATATATATATATATATATATATATAGACACAGTAATAAATAACGAACACATTGTCCAAAAACATAAAAGAGATGGTAGGAGCCTAATACTCAAAAATTGAAGCCATATATTCCATTAACTAAAATGTGGCAAACTGACCGTTCTAATATGAAATTAGTAACACTATAGCATCAGTGGAAACTACCTGAGCTGGAGTTAGGTAAAGTCCTGGATGATATGCCGCAGCATCTTGCACCATGCCCCTTGTTTCTTGACCAGCAGCTTCGAATGCCCAATCAGGCACTCGGATCATGTCAACCAGAACCTAACAAAAAGAAAGGGGAAATTTTTACCATCTAATAATTGTGAAGTATGGATAATCCAAGAGTTACGTATATACATTTAGACTGCTAAGATATTACAACTCACATTCAATCAACCCAGTATATATAAATCTTTGAAATAAGAAGAAATAGAAATAGAAGAGTTGCAATGCTTCTAGAAAGAACCCATCAATATAAGTACGAAAACTATTAATATTGTAGGCCGGTGATAAATTTTTGAACGATGAATCAAGAGGAAGTGGTTAATTTAAACTTGACATTTAGAGACAAATTTGAAAACAAATGATTTATACTTAAAATGGGAGTAAGACAAAGTATATGCATTGCAAATTTAGCTAGAGTAGATGACGCGAAAAAAGAAAAAAAGGTAGCAAAAGAGAATATGTTAAGATGGATGTGTGGCCACAAAAAAGATAATAGGAAATTGGTTAAGGTAGTTTGGACACACATAAAGGTCACTGGAAGCTCAGGTGAGGAGAGTAGTTAGCATGATTTCTACTCTTGTGATAAGGAGAGAGATCAAGCTCATTGAAGGAAGTTGCTAAGAGGGATCATCTTGGAAGTTTTGGTCTTTAACTGAGCAAAATGACACCTTGTAATAGTGAGATAAGGATTTTATTGGGAACTGGAAATCACACAACAGACGTAGAGGATACTTAGTGTTCATTCTCTATTTATGATACCTACCAATACAATATTTTTGGGAGGGTAAAAAAAGAAAAATACCAATGAAATGGAAGAGAATATTACAACCACATGCAAATTCTGTTACCAGAGGAAGGGACTGTCTTGGTAACAGTGAGAATAAGAACACTGATATATACAGGAATAATTAACAGAACAACCAACCATAAAGCTGAACAGTAAAAAAAAGGACAATTCAATTAATAATCTGGAAAATGTACACAAAACAAAATAATCAAACATATCAGTAAGCAGTTTCCTATATGTAAATGCTAGATTCGCGTAACTTCATAATCAAACTATGACAAGGTTCACAATCAAAACACTACTAGAATTAGAACGAAGCAATATGGACTCCTACATTCAAGTGTTTTTATTATAAAAGGTTGCATCAGATGATTAGCTAGCTTCAATGGTATGTCAGATTACATGCTATTCCAAACTCAACAAATAAGTGATTGTGTCAACTACAAATTCAGGGTAAACTTAAACATATTCCCTAACTCCTTTTCCTTGCAAAGAGGAAAAACACAAGGAAATTTTTTCCTAGGTTATTCAGATTGTGTAGAAACACTCGTATTTGGTGCCAAACACCGGTATCCTCAACAGACATAGCTAACGAAGTAACATATGCTGAGTAAGGGTAAAGCATACCCCATATTCAGATACAGGGATACCCTGTTGAGCACGCAGTAGATGTGCTTGTCTTCGTGTCAACCACTGCAAAAGAGTTAAGCAAACCACAATGAGAACAGTGACTAACCTAAATATGAAACAATGAAGGACAATGGTAGTTTTCAGATATTTCTTGTTCATGGGTTGTTCAGAATAGCAGCAGTAGAACAAGCAGAACGAAAAGACTTTGCACACAAACAAACCATCAAAACATAAAATGAGAAGAGTAGAAACAGAACACTACCACCTTTCCCAGAGACATGCAAGCAATGCAGAGGAGTCCACAGTAACTAAAAAGTAACCAGATGAGAAAGCCCCATTTTTGACCATCTTCAGGCAACTGCAGGTAAATTATTTGCATTATGTATCACGAGCTTGTTAACAAGAGTACAGGGAAGATTAAACAAGAATAAAACATACACAGTTCTTTGCACTGCTGAACCACAGGGTACCAATTACAGTCCAAGCCCACAGAAATGGATAGAGAAGCAACACAAGGATTGAAAGGACAACTACTCTTCCACAGAAACGAGCATATCTCTGCTGCCACCCAAAATCTCTAGAAACATACAAGGGGGAGCAGCCATAACAGCACAATGGAATTAGAACCGAAATTTGATGAATTAAAACATCAGTTGACTTCGTTTCTTAGATACAACACAAAAACTCAGAACCATTTTAATTGAGTTTGATAATATTATGAAATCAAAGTAAGTCACCAAAGCAAATGATCAAAATAATTTTACTTTTGATAATATTGTCTTTCAAGATTTAACATTTTAGTTTTGGCATGTGAACTTGGGAATGTAACATTCTTATGTTTGTTATGAGTTTTAAAAATTTATTCCCAAGTATTGTTCATGCCTGGGAAAGTAACAATGCCTCCTTTTACATTATTTTTACTCGTATGGAGAAGGATGAGAAAGTTAAATAATTTGCATAGCAATATGGGATGTTATTTGCTAACTCAGCTATAAATTCTATTTCCACTCTTATTCTTTATTATAATCATTTTGAATGTTAAAACTATTCCTAAAATATTAAGTTTAATAAAGTGTATTTTTTAAATGTACCCAGGAAAATCATTCCTGGTCATAATATTCTTGAGAATGAAATTTTTGGGAATGTGAGACTTGGTTGGACGAATTTCTCCATAATGACTTCTACAAGAGAAAAACAAGAAAAAAATAAAATTGACTTTTCCATAAGTTAAAAGTAGCATATGCATAAGTCAAATTGTAGAAACTATCTCATAATTTTTCCAAATTTTTATTTTATCTTTCGTATAAGCTAATTTTAACTTTGTAGAAGTCAATATCATTTTTTTTCTTCTAGAGATCGTTATAAAGAAGCTCATCCAAACAAACTCATATATTGAAATATAAACCGCACAAGAAATTAAGTGGAAAACAAACCCAGGAAACTTCATTTTCCATTACAGATGAAAATAAACTTTCATAAAACCACAGGACATTAATACTTTCCACCCATAAACTTTTAAGTCCTTGCGCGAGTCTCACAAAACAATACTATGAGACATCATTATACAGTTTGAACATCCTTTACAAAAGAGCAATATAAAACAAGATGGTGACCTACTGAACTGTTTTTCACCATCAATCCATCCATTTATGACCAAAATCAAGATATTTGTGTTTTTTGCATATGCAGGAAGCTTTCTAAGTTTTCTCAGCCTGCATAAAACTTTTTTACTATTTTGAAAAGTTAAAACTTGATTTATTTTTACTGAAGTTACAAATTTTGGTACCCGTCATGTTCATTTTCATTTCATGCCAAACGGAAGTGTCTGCAAGGTGTTATAGTTGTATCCAGCCACGTACTTAACATGAAAAAGCCAAGAAACATCGTTTTTACTACAACACCATAATAGTGTGTCAACACTTGCCATTGATGGGTGTTGGTATCGAATGTGATTTAGTATAAACACATTTCAAACACCAAACTTGGCGACACCCTCAACAAGCAGTGTTGATGCTACATAGTCATGAGCACATTAGTTGCATTGCATGGATAGATTTCATCGACAACATCCACACGTTGTAAGTTGGCAATCAACATGCGTACAAGTATTTTAAGTTACGAGGCTGTAACAACACAGTTTCCAATGCATTACTTATTATTAACTATAATTTATTGGAAATCACAAAATTTTGGATGAAACTCATTAATTAGGGAGTGAATAAACATTACTTCGGGAGTTTTAGTACATTTCGACCAATAAAAGGGTATTTGACGTTGTGATGTTATTGCATGCTTAGATATGGCAAAATTTAAATTACGAACTAAAAGAAACATACAAGAATGGTGAAATCCCCAACCTTATTAATCATACTCTGATTTCAAAAAGTATATTAACGCAATCAACCAATGTAGATGGAAGAAAACAGCTTATAATTTTTTATTAAATAGTCAATAGTGGCATTAGTGTTTATGGATGGAAGGTCTTACAAACCCATTCCCGCAGCAAGCCCGTTATCAACAAACATCAAGAGCCGGAAAACAAACACAGTAGTGTAGTCGACCTGAACACCAATAAAAGAAAGGAAAGGGGTCATCTATGAACAACCTTAGCCATATGAAAAAAATAGAAACATAGGGACCTTAAAAGGAAAGCTCACCACAATCCATATGTGCAACGGATAGGCACAAGAATGATACCGCTTCCAATTAATTGCGACAATAACTCTAGAAGTAGAGAGGTTAAAGAATACATACACACACATACAATTAACTTTTATGCCAGAATGGGTAAATTGAGTAGCATAAATTTAGTATTTCTGAAAACACTGATTCAGCTTAAGTTAGAAAGAATGATGAGGCGAATGGAAATGCAGAACAGCAGCAAAATTAGGTAAATCGAGAAAGTGAATTGTGAAAGGATACACACTGGTGGCGAGCATAGACAAAAAAAAGCCATCGTACCTGCAAGGAAGGAGTTACATTCAATCAGAATCGGAATAAAAGAGAAGCGATCTTGGAATTGAATCCAACAATAGTGAGGGAAGCCAACCACTTGAAGTCCACGCCTCTGATAGCCATGGGAATTGATAAAGGGAAACCCTAGAAGAGAGAAACGGGTGGTACTGAAGAATCGTGCTTAAGCAGCGTTAAAATGCATAAATCGAAGGCGGGTGGGAATCGGAATCAGAACGGAATGCATAAGAAGGTGAAGTTAGGGAAAAGATGAGAGTGAAGTGAAGGATGGGAAAAAGAGAATGACACAGTAAAAAATAAATAAATAGAAGTGTGTGGTTGTGTGAGAGGATGAACTAACAAAACAGGGTACCGCACCGCCAACGGCAAGTTGACTTGTGCAAATTATATATTTTGTTTGTGTGAGCGACTTGTTGCACACTGCATTTCTTCCAGTTAAAAAGTGTCACTGTCCCCTGCTTCCAGAGCCACACACCTTTACTTTCTTTCACTTTTCTTCGCTCTTCCATTAGATTTCACCATTTTATCAACAAATTTCATGAATATATAATAATTTTGTTTTACATTTTATGATGTGTGCCATGTAAGATCAACTAATATGAAGAACTGTTTAGATTAATTCAAATAAAATATATATATATAGATATATATTGAATATTTTGTATATCGTAAAAAATGTTGGAGATAATGTTTAAAGAAAGCAGTTAGTGTTAAAATGTGATAACATATTAATGTAATGTCACTTAAGTCGTTGATATAGATGGTTATCATTGATTAATGTTCATTTTCTACGTCAGATTCTGTAGAAATTTCTATTGATAAAATATGCAAGGATTTCAATCAATAAAGTTACATTAAATAACTGTTTAACTGTTTGTAATTAAGAATGATCCTTCCTCTACCACTCATCTTCTCCATGCAACTTCTCAATTTTTTTAAATTCTAAATTTATTTTTTTCATTTTTTACTTTTACTTTTTATTTTTTAAATTCCTAATTTCAATCCTCTTACACTTTCATTTTTCATTTCACTCTTAGTAACAAGCCCCCACCTCCTTTAGTGTCACTTTCTCTTTTTCTCTTAATTTTCACTTCTATTAACACAACATTTTCCATTTTTTTTTAAATTCCGCGATATTCACTGAAAATCCAGTGATCATTGAAGAGAAGTTCAGCTCCTGCGACCTAAACGGTTTGGTTTACAACGATAAAGGTTATCTCTTAGTGGTTAAGAGTTTCAAGTTTAAGCATAAATTTTCAAGTTTAGTTATTTAAAGACAAGGAAGTAGGAAATAAATTTTTAGCAAATTATATTATTGAATTATGATACTTCAAAACTCATCAGAAGTTGTAAATGTTTTAAATTTATACCATGCATAATTTGTTTTTTCTGTGAAATTGTGTTAACGAAAGTGAAAACGAAGAGAAAGAGAGAGTGAAGGAGGAGGGACGAGGCTTGCTGTTGAAAGTGAAAGGAAAAGTGTAAGTGATAGGGTATTGGGATTGTGATTGGGATTAGGGTTTTAAAAAATAAAAAGTAAAAAAATAAATTTAGAATTTTAAAAAAATTAGGGAGGTGTAGGGAGAATATGAGGTGGTGGAGGAAGCATCACTCTGTAATTAATTGGGTGGCTGTCAGCATATAGTCTTTGGGCGGGCCGTTTCTTCCTGAACCCCTTAATTTGTTCCCGCACCTCTTTACATTTTAAAATTTTAATTTATTTTCCTTTATTTTGAAATATACCATTCGAAATATATAATTCAGAATGTAAAATTTGTATTTCAAATTATACGATGTAAAATGAAAAATAAAAATATATTTCAGAATTTAGAACAAAAATTTTACTTTTATAATTGTACAATCTAAAATATATATTTTTATTTTAAATTTTAGATTGTATATTCTATAACATAAAAAGGATTGGAGATGAACGGAGGATTTGATGGAAGCAGAGAAAAGGACTACGGTGGGGTGGAGAAAGAAGGAAACAACCAATGAAGGTTAAACTTGTTTTGAAATAACAACTTTGTTCGTACTATTGACATAACATTTTTTTTACTAAAATAATTTTTTCTTTAAAAGTGTTTAATCAATCATACCTAAAGTCCTTCTACATCGTTTTTTCTAAATAAATAAAACTACCTTTTTCAAACTATCAATTTATTATTATCTATATCTATATATACCAAAAAAAAATCTTTTGATATATAATTCATATTCCTATTTTACTTGTTACAGTAATAATTATTGTTAAGTGGATTTTTAAGAATAATCTCTATTTTAAAATTTGTTGAATAAAGTTATCACATATTCACTTTGTTTTTTTTTTCATCGTTTGTAAAAATATATTTAATTTTGTTGACTAATAAAAATTTACTTTGGATATTAAATTACTCAATTTACAAATATTAACGATCTATGTAATAGTACAAATATTTGAAGAATAATGCTAACGAGTGCTGTAAGGAAACTGTTTAAGGTATAATTAATGATCATTTATCACTACATTTATGTTGAAATCTGAAATAGTTAACTCACTAATTAAAATATGACATTGTTTAAGATATAACTAATGATCATTCATTCCACTACACTTACGTTGAAATATGAAATAATTAACTTTACTAACTAAAACAATATAAATTCATATAGCATATTTTCTCTAAAGACAGTTTTTTTTTTGGTTTTTTATTCCTACAGTCGTTTACTAAAAAAAACAAACACTTTAAAATTTCTAGCATCTTTACCAATACGCAAACTAAAACTTGAATATTGTCTCTTAGTGAAAGCTTGAAAGGTGAAAGCTTAAAACACTTGAAAGGTACATTCTTCCATTTTTGCAAAACACAATCTCTTTAAAATTTCCGGCCTTTTTCAAATTCTTTTGTGATGGAAAGATTGCACTTTGTTTTATAGAAAAATTTCCATTTCTTCGTATTGCTTTCTACCACTTATTTAAATTAATTTTTCTTATTTACTTTTAATATGCGTGAATGATAAATGGGATGATAAATTTTTATATGTATTTCGGGTGTGGGGTTGATAATTATTGTCAAACACTTCTTTACATTTTTCTTCTCGTCAGCTTATGTTATCTTGAATATATTTAGTCCAATTTTTTTATGTTCTCGATGTTTGCACTCCAAACTGTATGAGGTGGGTATCTGTCAAAGACACTCTGACGTATCACAATAAAATTTTAAATTCACAATAAATGCAATCATCTATCTTATATCTCTGACTTTATTTTTAGGTTTTGAGATGGATTTATGATTAACAGAGTTGTAATCTTGACCCAATACATAATAAGTAAAAATTACCAATAAACTTGATTAGATGTTATACTTAAGATTGCATAATATTTAAGATCGTCAACTACCTTATTCTGGACAATTTATCATTTATCCGTACATCTGTACGGTAAAATATACATCAAATCAATGACAACCAGATATCATTTATAGACAAATTTTTTTTCCAAAGCAAAAAGTACGTCAATGATTATTTAGGTCATGTGAGAATTAACTATCAACTTTTGTAAAAATAAAACTACATTATTAATTATTCTTAACCAGATTTGCATGGCCCATACTTCAAAAATGTGGATACAAGCAGTTTCTTCTTGCACCTTTATATATTTCTCTCTCTTTTTAAAAATATGAAAATTAAAAGTTATTTTCTTATTACATAATTTATAAATTTGTTGGGTTGTGTAATTTGAAAATTAAAAATAACTTTTGAATTATGTAATTTAGAAGAGAAAATGATTGAGATTTTTTTTAATTATACAATCCAAAAATTATTTATCATTCAAATTTCTTAACCTGAAATTCATTTTTACCTTTCAGTTTGTATAATTTTGAAAGATTTTTTTTAAAAAAATAACTTTCAGATTACACAATAAAAAGTCATTTTTGACTTCTTAATTCTGCAATTCGGAAAGAGAAAAATTATAATTATTTAAATTTGGAGGTGTCGAAAGAAGTAGATGGAGGTGGAGCGGCCTCACTATCAATTTAAGGTCTTTCTGTTCGTTTTCTTCTATCTTCTCCTGTGCTTCTACTCTCTTTCTTTTTTTTTCTTTATTATTCTTCCTCAAGATCTGATTTCAATTCCCATTTTATATTGTATTTTGTTTACTGGTGATTTTATTGAGTAAAACTTGTCTTTCAAATTTATTAAAATGATCAAATTGATTAAAATTTTTATTTGGGTTAGCTTTAAGTCTTCTAGCATGGATAACACTCTTTCATTATAATTTGATTTAGTTCATGGTTTAATATATAATAATTTCTTTATCAATAATAGTTCCTACTAAAAATTTAACTCATAAACTTAGTTTTGATATTAATTATAGTAGATAGTTAAAATATATAAGGCTCAAATATAAAAAAAATTATAACTTGGTCCATCTGATTTATGCATGGGAGTGTTTCTTTCTTATATCACCCCACATTTTCTCTCCGGCACCCTCACATTTTCTAAACATTTCAAAACTATTATTTGCATTTTAAAAAACTCTACACTCTACTTTTTTTTTTTATTTCGAATTTCGTTGAAGAAATTTTTTTTCAAAAGATTTCAAAATATGTTGAAGGATTCTCCAAGTTTTTAAAGAATTTCAAAATTTATTGAAACTTTCGAAAAAAAGTTTAACAAATTTTAAAATTCGTTAAAAATTTTTTTTTTAATAAATTTCAAAATCTATTGAATTTTTTTATTTATTCTTTTAATAGATTTCAAAATCTATTGAAGAAGGTTATTTTTTGAATGTGAAAGTATAGAAAAAAAATGTGCGGTGGTGCAAGAAAAAACACTTTAGAGAAAAAATGGGTGAAAGCAACCCATCATTGGTCCACAAAAAAACATAATGGACTATGTCGTGTGGTGACAAAGTAAGATGAGAATATTAACCTATTACCCAGAATTTTTTTAAAAACTTTGTTTTCTTAACCTTTTGTATTTTATTTTTCAAATTTTGTTTTATTTATTTATATATACATTTTTTGAAGCACTCTTAATCTTATAAATATTTTTAAAATTTTTAACTTATTAATCAATCTCTCTAATGAAAAATATTTAAATAATTATTATCTTTGCATTATTTAGATTACAGTACTATTACACGATAAAAAAAATTGATTGGAACTTAATAATATGATAAAAAAGTTAAGATTTTATATATTATATTATTATATATATATATATATATATATATATATATATATATATATATATATATATTATTTGTATGGAGTTTGTCATCTTCACCTTTAAGGTGTCATTCTTTAATAATTTTTTTTTTATCTCCCATAAACATCTTTTGAGAAAGAAACATGTGATTGAACATGATTGAAAACATGGCTTGGAAGGTAATCCCAATTGTTGATATTATTTGTCCCTATATGTTTTATTTACAGTAATTACAAAACTGTTATAATTCATGTGATTATAACATTGTGATATTTCACCAAAAAATAATTGTAATGATAGAGAATAATTTTTTTACTAACTCTATTTCTAGATAAAATAAACATATAAAGAAAGATAATTTATGTGATAAAAAAGATTAAATTATATTATTTAATTTAAAAATTACAAATACATTTTACGAAACAGTTTTGTTGCAGTTAAACAGATTTAATATAAATAAATAATAATAATTTAATATAATTAAATATTTGAAATCGAAACTAAATATCATTAATTTTAATATGAAATTTAAAGTACAAAAAAACTGTAATTATTTTTCTTTCTTTTCAGTTTTTATTATTATTATTTATTTACGTTCTGCCTGTGCATATACGGTAGTTTCTTCAGAGTGAAACTTAACCTGTCGTTCATGTTGTTGAATTCCGTTGGTGTTTCTAGGTTTCCAATTTTTTCCCTCTGTTTTAATGAAGTGTATCTTTGGGTGTATTATCTAACATGCATTTCACTCTTATTTAATGTGAAGATGTGTGATTTTCACCCTATATTACACTGTATTTGAATTGCAATTTTGATTATTTGTTTCTCTTTGTTTATGAATATTTTTCTCATATTTTCAACCTGAACAAGAATGTTAAAAAAAAAGTAGCAACAAATATCTAAAAAAAACATGGGAGAAGTAAGAAGTACCTGTAAGTAAATGTTGAAACTGATAAATAAGATAAAAAAACGAAATCAATTAAATGAATGGATAAAAAAGTGAATAGAATTGAAACTGGAGACCATTTTAACAATAAATTTTATCTTTAAAAAATAAATTAAGAATTATATTAAAAAATAAATGTATACATATCTTCTTTATATAGACAAAATTATCCAAATTTAAAAAACAAGACAAGATTATATAGATAGATATAAAAAAAAGACAAATAGATAGGGAGATAAAGAAAGAAATCTCTTCAATATAATATGATAGGCACTATTTGACATGTATTAGAAAATCACATGTCTTTTTCATTAATTGAATTAAGTGAAAGAAGATAACAACCACATGTTAATTTATAAAATGAAATGGTTGCAATCACCTTTTATTATTTCTTTTATAAAAAGAATGTTATAATAGTAAATTTATTATATAAAGTTATTAAAAAAATAGCTAAAAGAGAGATGTTTGAAAGAAATATAGAAGACTAAAATAATCTTTGTTTTCATTCTGTTTATTTTTTTTTTCACTTTAGTTGGTGTAAGACAATGGAGCTGTAATAAAATGGGTAAGTAGCAGCCCCGGATAACAACAAAGACTTAAAACGATTTTAGGTCCGTATTATAAACTGCTATTCTTTTAAAGGGAGAAATATATTAGTTAATTTTACTTAAATAAGTTGGTTTATGTAGCTATCGTGTCTCTTCAATTTTTGGAAAATGTATGTTAGAAGAACATAATTTATTGCTTTGTCGCAGCAAGAAAACAATCCATCTTTCAATAAAGTAAATTGTGGAAAACATGTAGTACTACGAGTCCGTAGGCGGCCCACCAAAACATGCGGATAGTCATCATTACTAAATGAGTTGAAAATCTTGTTAATTGTTATAATTTTGGTTTAAATCCCATCATAGTCAATGCCAATCAAATTTAGTGACTCAGATATTAATAGAGCACATATACCTTTGACACCAAAAGAGCAGCAAGTTGCCTTTGATGTTGATCAAACTCCTCATCTTCATGCAAACTTTCTCTGTTCGACACGCATAATAAACAAATAGTTAAATCCTCTACATTTCCACTTCTAACCACGCACACCAAATATTCAATTCAAGCAAACAACAGCAAACCAAACAATTTAGATCACTGAGCAAAATAAGGACCATAAGCATTAAAAATAAAGTCTACAAATTGCAGCACTAAGAAGATGCAGCTAAACCCTTCCTATACAAGCCACGCTTTCAAGACCACGTTCACTCATGGATTTTATCACTATATGTGGAAAGGGTGGCAAAAACATTAAACATCAACCAAAAGAAGACATGTCCATCAGTGATTTCAAAAAAAAGTTAAAAGAAAATTAAAAGAGTTGGAGTAGTAGAAGTTATAAATGCAATATACAAGGGAATGTAAAAGGTAACAATTCAAGGTGTTCTTTAATCAAACTTCTCCAAATTCTAGTCTTCGCAAGACTCCAATGTAAGAAACATCGAAGAAAAAAAAACCCTTATTCCATGGTCATGGCTTCCAACGAAGCTTCACCTACTCACTCTTTCTTAACTTTTCCAAAAGAAAATTTTTAAAAATAAAATAATAATAATATTTATAAATATTATATTTACCATCTCCTTCTTTCTCTCCCTTGTATTCGTTACACTGCTTCACTGTATTTACTTTTAGGTAACAATGGCTGCAAATTGGACACATTTAGTACTTCTTGAGGCTCTAACCCTATCCCAGTTTTAGTCTATTAGATATAGTACCATTCAAGAAAGAAAATAAAATTCGCAGTGAGAAATTCATAAGTATTCAATTTTTGGTTAAAACCTATATTTAATTATAAAAAAAATGATGATAAATCTGATAATGGCTTGGATTTTTCAATGGCAGCAGTAACAACAACAGCTTGGAGACCAAAAAAACTGAGTTTGCGGAGGGATCCACAAGCGATGGACACCGAGTCGGTCACCCCTTTAGGCTTTTCCAAAGAACATCCAGAAGAATGCGCGCGGTGGTTTCCAAATCTCTCATTCACTTTTCAATTTTTACATGTCATAATTCTTTTATTTAAATAAAAATTTCACGTAATGAAACAGTGAACGTCATCATAAACACTTCATCACAATTAGACGCCGTTAGTGAAAACTTAACGGTGAGGGCTTAATTGGCTCATTTTTACAAGTTTATAGACCCGATTGAGATTAAAAAAAAACGATGACCCACTTGAGATTGCCACACAAATACGAGGACCAAATGAGAATTTAAACCTATAATTTTATTCTTAATATATAAATATAAAGGAAATTTGTTTATATATATATATATATATTCAAATTTATTATCTAAGTAATTATTTTTTAAACTAAAATAATGTAGAGATTTAAAATGATAATTTAAAAATAAGAAGATTAAATAATTTTAATATTAAAAGTTTCTAATATAAATAGTTTTGTTATAAATGAATTTTTTATTTTTAAAATACATATTCAATCCTTTTTCTATAGTTCTTTGACTTTTTTCTAGAGTACTTTCAACTTGTTTGATTTAAGAACAAAGACCATAAGGTTGATTCTTGCGGCGATCTTTTCAATTTGAAGCAATCAACTTCATTTTTTTTGTAAGTTGATTTTCAACCCCTTTTTTGGCATGTTTTTGTTAATTGTTGTATGTAAACCTTTTTTCACTTACAACATTTTTTTAGTCATCTATATAAGTCTATGTTGATAAGTGATTTTAATGGAGTGTCCTATTTGTATTTGTGTTATTCTTAGGTATAGATAAGACATTCTATAAGTTGGAAGATATTTGAGATTCCTTAGACCAAGTTCATCTCCACATCTCAGTAAGGGAAACTAATTACACTGTTTTTATAAGCTATAGATACTTTGAAATTTTTGATTATATAAATGTACGGTGAATTGATTGAATTATTGATCTGTTGGTATGTATGATTTGTTGAAATTATGGTTTGAATGATCTATTGAAATTATGGTTTAAATGTTTGATCCTTGAATATTGAAATTATGGTTTAAATTAATTTAGTTGCTATTTAGTTGCTGGAGATTATTTCAAGTTCTTATTTTTACACTAATTAAATTAATATTATCTTGCCCATACATTTAAGATGAACTTAACACATTATTAGTTTCTTGACTACTTATATGTGTGTTTGCTTTAAACTTGTTATATATTAACTTATCATGTGTAGTTGACTAAGATTATCTTCGGTTTCTATTTAGTTGGTTCAAATTATTTGAAGTTCTTATTTTTATACTTGTCCCTCGATTAAATGAGGAATAAGTGAAGAATGGTTTTAGAAATAAAATTTCACCTATTTTCTTTGGCTAAAACTATGTTGAATTTATATTTGTGTACTACTTTAGACTTAAAGAGATTTAAATGGAGGAAAAGTTTTCAAAATAACACTTATTTCTTTTCTTTGGTAGCAGTATGTCAACTTTATATCCACACATTGAACCCAAGCTTGAAATAGAAAAATGGGTGGGGGAATCAATATGATATCATTTTGAGATGCAAACTTGGTGTATGTAATAATGGCATTAAAGATGATTGAAAAAATTATGAGTTTTTACTTGTCGATTGTTAGATTAAAAGAATCCAACAACTCAAAAGCAATATAACTTCAATATTGTTATAATTTGGAGTTTAAAAATAGGATGTATGTCAAAATGGCTAAGGATTACTTTCTTGATTGTTAACTTCAAATATATTATGGTTTTCAACTTGTCCAAGTCTTAGTAATTATGTCTTTAGTGAGTGATTCTAAAAAGATGTCAAGTTGATGGATATGTTTCTTTGATGTTAGGATGACATAAGCGAACATGAATTCAACTACAACTCGAGAGAAAATATGACTTATATTATAGTAAATCACTTAACAAGATCACAAAGGAAGATTTTGAGGTGAAATTTGCTAAAAAGGAGTTTCCTTTGTTACTTGTAAATAAATGCATAATGATGAGTGTTAAAGACTACTCTTCAAAGTATAAATAGTCATTGATGTTTCATGCATTTAATAGTGGAGTAGAAATACTTGAGAGCTTAATTGTGAACAATATCAAATTGGTTGATAGGTTTTATGTCACTAAAAAAGTTTGTCATGGTCAAGAGGGTTCAAAAGAAAACTTCTTTCATATTACATTTGTTTGGTAAAGGTCATTCATGTTTATTTCTTTTCAACAAGTTTATGATGGTGGTGATCCACATTCTTCTCTCTAATTGTGCAAGTGAAAGTGTTTATTAGATGACCAAACGAAGTCATCCTTTTTTTTTCTTGTTGCTAAAGAGCTTAGGTAAGACATCAACACAAACACTTCATTTTTAACAAATGTGTTTGATATGGATTTCCATATTGCTCTCAAGCAGGTTAATAACTCAATGCTAATATTTCATTGATAAGGGGTCTCTAACCTAGAACTCCTCTGTCCAATTTCCAATAGTTAGTGTTAAATCACTTTGATATAAGAGTTTTGTAATGTCAATGTCTTTTGGTGGAAGAACATTGACAATTAATGTCTTATATTCAACCTAATTGTCAAACATTTGAAAATCATAATAAAATGATTCTTCAATCAATATGTTTCATATGTTGAAACTATTCCTTTCTCATTTTAATACATATTTTGCATGTAATGCCTTGTTCCTCTGCATTTGCTTGGGTCAAGCTTGTTAAGAAAGTTTACCAACTATTAAACTTTTATTTGCTTTATTAGTTCATATTTATGACTTACTTTTGATGATTCAATAACCAATGGGATTATCTAACCTATAAGGTCAAGTTATTGTAAATTTGTTTTTACTTAATGCTTCATCTTCACAATTATTTGAGGTTTTGGAAATAAAGTCATAATCACAAGGCTTATATTAGGGTGAGTTTTACCAAAATAATAAATTACTTATAAATTATTAGGTAACTTAATATATATATATATATATATAAATTAGTATAACATTTTTTTTATACATAGTTTTTTTACTCTTATAATGGTTTGACTTATGTTTGTAAAATTTACTCACGTCTTCAAAGTATTTTTTCAAAGTATTTTCTCTTTTATCACAATATGAAAGATTTTTTTCTAAATTTGAATTCTTATTAGTTTAAATGATTTTTCTATGCAATTTGTTCAAGTAAGTGTATTATAATCTTTTACATGTATAAAACAAGATATTTCATCATAATTTAGAGGGAAAAAAAAAGAATCATTTAAAATATTTGTAACTTAAATATTTATTTTTTATAATAAAAAATCTTTATTAACTTTGTTTCCTTAACATTTTCAAAAGTAATATATCTTTTTGTTGAGATAAAAGTTTGTTTATGTTTAATTGTGTTTTATTTTATATGTTTTTTTCACTTTTATCACATCGGTTATTTGGTATTTTGATATAAAATTTATAATTCTATTTAAAAAAAGAAAGTACGTTATTTTTTTAAATCAAATATTTAATAATATTATGTTTTCTTTTTTGTTGTTTTTTATTTTTTTATAGAAAATAATTAATTGATATTGAAACATCAAGAAAAATGGGTATGGACATGGGTAGAAATATATTCATTTTTCTGATGTGAATAAAGATGAGAGAAAAATTTTCATATCCACAACTTAGTGTTTGCTTTCATGATGTATTGTTATAATGAATGAGGAAGCAAATACGTTTTGTGTTTACTTCCAATGATTTGCACTAATTTAAAAAAAAAAACATATTTAAATTTGAATGAGAAGACTATAGCGAATGAGAGAGCGAATACGTTTTGTGTTTGCTTCCAATTATTTACACTAAATTAAGAAACCATATTTGAATTTGAATGAAATTACTTTCAATTCACACTCAATTAAGAAATCATATTTGAATTTAAATAAAAAAGACTTAATAGATCCTCTTGTGAGTGAAAGAATTATAAAAAAAATTCAAAATAAATCATTTTGCACAAATGTCTTTTATTTTTAATTGAATTTGTTCACTTTTATTTGAATTTTAATTATATAATGAAATGCTTTTAAATGTGCTTTTATTATTATTATTATTATTATCATGATTAATTAATTAATAATAACATTAATAATAATAATAATTACATTAATAATAATAATTACATTTTATTTTATAATAATTTTAATTATGAAGATAAAAACAATAATTTTACAATTTTATTTATTAAAGTATTTTTTATCCACTACATGCATCAAATCATTTTCAAACTTTTATAAATTTTACTTTTAAATTTCTTCACTTTTTTTTTCTCTCTGTCCTTAAAACAAATAACTATACAATATTGTTTATATTCCTTTACACCCCATCATTTCACTTGGTCTCAAATCCGTCATTTAAATCAAACACAACCTTAATTATTCAAAAAATAAAATAAAGAGACTACTAAAACAACGCAACAAAAACACACTTAACACAAAAAGAGTTTTCTGAAATTTGTATAGGAATCATTCCAGCCTTTAACAAAAAGAGAAGTAAATTTATAATTATCTTATTGTAAATATTGACAATATTATTTAATAATTTTACTCATTAATCTTTTCTTCCCTTAAATAAATTTAAGAGGAAATAATAAAATGAATTTGAAATGATTTAAAAATAAATCTTTTCAAATTCATTTAATAACTCTTTAACAAAATTTAATTTTAAATCTTTTCAAATTCATTGCATAACTCTCTACCAAATCCGTGAATAAAGCCAATCTATAAAATTAGTTACATAACACAGAAAATTAATTCATGTTGAATTTATCTGAAAGGAAATGAAAATCAGTTGAATTTATTTAGGTTGGATGTGGTGGTCTGTTACAGACGCTGGTATTGATAAGGTTGTAAACCTCTGCCATTGATACGAAGGAAGAAAATGTTGGCACCAAATCGAACGAGGGAAGCACTTTCTCTTTCCCTACCCCAACCGTCGTCTCATCCTCCGGAACCCGTAAACGTCCTCCTCCGGCGACGCCACCTCCTCAGCACCACCGCATTCACCATCTCCTTCAATTTCAATCTTTCATTCGCAACCTCTCTGTCCGTAACAGAGCCGGTGGCCGGTGCCAGCGGCCTCTTCCAAATGCCCCCACCACGCCTGACCAACCGGTAATTCCGTGAGTGATTCTCTTGTGACTAAGTGTTAATTTGCGGAGAATAGTAATAAATATGTTGTTACCTTGTTGGCGGTGATCTGGGCAGGTATTTTCTGGTGAGAGCTGGTGAGTCTGAGTTCGAGAGCATGGGAATTATCAACACCAACCCCGTGGAGAAGACTTCAGTGGATAGTGGCTTATCTGAAAGAGGGAAGAAACAGGCTATAAAAGCAGCTTTTGATTTGAAAGAAACGGGAGCATGTGACAAAGGTTGTTGGATCTGGTCTGCTATAACTCAAAGAGCTTACCAGACTGCAGAGATCATTGCTTCTGTTAATGGAGTTACCCGTAGGTTTGTTTGCTGTTTTTTTTTTCTCTATTTCATTTTTAAACTATAACCTCAACTTTTAAAGCCTCACTATTGTTGCAAAATTCTCTGATTTCAGCTATATAGTCCCAGAATTCAGCTTTCTTGATGCCCGTGGATTAGGTGCATATGAAGGAAAAAAACTGGAATCCGTTTCAGAAGTAGGATTTGTCCATCTAATTTTTTCTTTAAATACCATTGGATTTGTTTAGTTAATTATCATGAGCTATAGTTCGTCACACACCCACAAAGAGAGGTGGTAACATATGAAATGATAGAGTAAGACCTTCAAATGGTGCAGGTGTATGCGTCAGATGGTATATCTCCAAACATCAAGCCTCCTCCTATTGATGATGGAACTCCGAATGAGAGTGTTGCAGATGTTTTTGTTCGTGTGACACAACTAATGTCGATTCTCGAAACTCAGTACTCAGGTGACACCGTTATTATAGTTTCGCCTGATTCTGACAACTTGACAATTCTTCAGGCTGGTTTGATAGGACTAGACCTACGAAGGTAACTGCATGGTTCCAAGCTTAAGCCATACTCCCTATAGTTTTAAGGTTTTGTTTTTGGCTACTTAATTGTAGATATCACTTTTATTTTTGAATTTCAGACACAGGGATTTGTCTTTTTCACCTGGTGAAGTCCGCTTTGTTGATCCCAGTGACATTCCTGCATACAAGCAGCCTGCGTCTGCTGTATATAAATGTTCCAAGAACCCACCAAATTGTAACTGACTGTATTCTTTCGGTCAAGGTATAGCAGGAACATGGATACTGATCAGTAGTTCAAGTTGTTCTGATGTTTCATTGAAATAATAAACTTATCACTTAATACAATCTAAAGATGATTAAATGAATGTGAGTTCATAAATGTAATGGAAGCCTGAAGATTAAATTGAGTTTCATAAGGATGATTTAGACCTTGGGGTATCTTGTCGTGTAAGATGGATTAGTTATCCCTGATTCTCTTTGTGCTTAAAATATACCAAGTTGAAGCACACAACAGTCCTGCAAAGAAAATTTATCCGTTAAACCAGGGGCTAATAAGATTAACATGTTGTTAATAATATGTTTGGGTGAATATAATTTATTCAGCAAACAGAATAAGTTTAGCAAACTATGCAATGAACAGAGAATATATAGGGGAAGAATGTTAATAGTTTGCACCTGTGTCGTGTTAAATGCTTAATGCAGAAAGGTTTGCACTCCTAAACTTGGTTGAAAGGCAAAATGAATTAATAATTCCAATACTAAGATTTGCCTTTTGTGTGGAAGGGAACAACTGAGTCTGATACTGTCTTCAAGTCATTACTCTGCAATTCGAACATGGTGAGTGGAGGATTTGGTGCCACTCAAGTTATTAGTTTGGGAAACAGACTGTGACAAGAAAATGTACAACTGATAGAGATAAATTTTAAATCTTGGTAAAGAATTGAAATTGAACTTGACCAACTAAGAATACAGCTCTGCAACCAATGATAATTAAAAAAAACTCTAACACGGGCAACAAAAACAATACAATTAAAGTTATTTTTGAACTGAATTTGTTTATTATAAGTTTAAGTTTTAAGATGAATATCTATAATTAATTTTTGAGATAATTAAATTTTTATTTAGATATTATTTAGCATTATCATTTACAGTGTTTGGTTCCCTATATTTACTATTTCTGTCTAAATGACTGATGTTTGCATATATTATTTTAGGTGGACCTCCTTTCAATAGATGCATTGGTTATAGATTTAAAAATCTTTTTAAAATAGTTTATATTTATTTTGAATTTAACTAAAACAATATAAAAAAGAATAAGATAAAAAAAATATTAGAAAAATATTTCGATGCAGATAACTGTAATGATATATATATATATATATATATATATATATATATATATATATCCACTTCTATCTCATACACATTTTTCTCTTTTATTTAAAATTGACATAATTTAATGAAATAGTAATTTAATTTTAGTAATTTCTTATTTTGTTTTCTTGTAAACTAGTATTAACAAAAAAATTAAATTTATATATAAGAGTAGAATTATATTAAAAATCAAATTATTTTATACATTCATGTAACTTTATGAAATGATATTAAAAAAATATTATTTTTCAATTTTATAAACTAATTATTTTTAAATTTTAATGCATACTCATTCTTGGGAAAAGTAATTACCTAATTAATTTTATTTTTTTATGACATAAATTAAATATACTATAAACTTTTTACTTATCTTTTTCTTCGATCTAAATAACTTTCCTTTCTTTTACTTCTCATTCTCTTTGTCTGTTTTTTCCTCTTTTCCTTCTTTCCTCTACCTAATCCAAAGATAGTATTAGTATTTGTGTTTGACAGGCATATCACTATGATATTTAAATTTTACAAGTATAATATATATGTGTGTGAATTAACATATATTCATTATATACGTATTGATATGATGATTTCTTTTCTGAAGGTTATTCAAATAATTTAGAAATTAATTCAAATTTTATATTAAAGAAAAATTAGAAAAAAAGTAAAAAAAATACATTTTTAAAATGAATTAAAATTATCAAAATGAGACTACTTAACAAGTCTATCATCAATTGATCACTTGATGGATCAATCCAACTTAATTCACTTACTCATGAATTAAAAAAAAAAAAAACGGGTTAACTTATATAATTTTAAGGATTTGCAGGTTTTTAGTTCTTTTTTATTTAATCAACCTTTTTCTAATATAAAAATTGGAACTAAATTCCATATTACTAATAATGATCATGACATATGTTAATATTACTAGTGATGAAAATCGAAAACTCTATTATAGAAGGAAAAAATAACCTATGAATTGATAAATTTTGATTGAGTTAAAACAAATGAGGGAGAAGGAAAGTTGAAAGGAGATCACAAACCAATGGATTGTGTATATTTTTTCTATTCTATTTTTTTACTTGTGTTGGGTTGTCATTGGGCTACGTAAAAATGTACTTTATTTTCATACTTGGTGAATAAGTGTAATTCATCACGAATTGAATCCAAATAAGTAAGGTTCTATATGTATTTAATTCGATTTTGATCTTAATAAAAATTTGCAATTATTTTCAACTCAGTTTTACTTAAAACTTGTAATAACTTAAATTGATTTAGAGACCTTGACCCTCTCTTTCAATTCTAAAATTAAATGAGTTAACAATTTTAACCTACCAATATATAAACATTTTAGTTTAATCAATTCTAACTTACATCACACCAATTAAATTACAGTTATTGGTTAACATATTATATTTATAATCTAAAAATGAATAAATACAATCTGAATCAATGATATATTGTTTTTATTATTAATTGTTATAGGTGAAGTTTTATAATATACCACATAATTTGATATTTTTTATTATTTATTTTATGCAAATGTTGTTTATTTTTCTAATAATATTATTTTTTGTGAAATTTTAAATAAATTTATGAGTTTTGGTCATAAATTAAATTTCATATATTCAAACATTGTTGGATGAAATTGATGATTTAGTTTGAAATTTGACTCTCTTTTTTTAAGTTCAAAGCAACATATATTGATTGGTTATGCATACAGCATGCGCACCAATGAATCACACACGAAGATTGTGATTAGCATTTGCAACTATTTAACTTGTACGGTACGTTTGTTGTTCATCGTTTCGTGATCATTCAGGAATGCTCCACTCAAACATGTTTTTTTTGGAAGACCTACTCGTAAAATACTTAAATATTGATATTTTTTTCTTAATATAATACTAATAAATACGAATAAACATGAAAGTTTATACAATTTATCATCGTATTAAATAAAAAATTGAAAATGCTTGTTTTCCAAAAGGATCCGAATATACTTTTGCCTCTCAATCGCCTTATAACAGAGTCGTAAAGAAATGTCAGTGTTACAAACAGCCACAAAAATCGTGATTGAAGAATGATAAAAGATATTGAGTGATGTGACATGCTGCTCAAATTTTCAATTCTTTTATGAATAACAAATGATAAAATAAAAAATATTAAAAGAACAAACGATTCTCTAATACTTTATCCGCTTAATAACTTTTTTTTTCTCCAGTTTTGTTCGATTATGTCAATTTGATTTCTAGTTTTAAAAAAGTATCAACTTAGTCCTCATTTAATAAATTTTGCGTCAATTTTGTCTCTTCAGTTAAATAGAAACAGACAGAGTGTGCAAGTGACACCTAACTCAATTTAATACATACATCTCTTATTTCTATTTATTTAATTAATGCTTCAACACGGTAACTATCACTTCCCCATTCGAAAATAATTTAATATACTAAATTCAAGTTTTCTCTCCATTAAAAAAATAAATTAAGTATACCTAAGAAGATGATAAAAAATAATAAATTATATTTCATATAAATCAAAATTATTGTATTTTTTCCAGTAAAATTTAATATACTTCATTGAGTATTGAAGTCAGAAAAATTAGAATTATAAATAAAAATTAGAGTTATACTTCACTGAATTATATTTACACTCTTATTTTTTTTAATTATATTCCATTATAATTAAAATAAATTGAAAGTCTTGCTAATTAAAAGAAATTTTTTGAAAAATTGATTAAAAATAAATCTAAATATATATTTTTAATTCCTTTAAAATAAGTGAGTTTATAATTTTTTTAAAAGATATTTATTTCTTAATTACTCTAAAATTAAAAATTAAAAATTTAATTTTTTAATAATTTTATTGTTTTTGTTTAAATTTTATGATTAATATAATTAAACATGCATTTAGTAAGTGAGTTTATTAAAAAATAATCATTATCAACATATTAATAATTAGTTAATTTTGAAACAATCACTAATTATTTTAAATTTATAAAATAAAAAATATATTTTAAAAATTAATTATATATTAATACTAATTTTACCTTTAATAAATATATTTTTTTTGGCTTTAATAATATATGTAACAATTCAATTAGATCAATAGAATTCAAACAAAATTAATAAAAATAAAATTTTCTACTAAAACTTTAATTATAATTATTTATTACATTAAAAATAAAATATATTAATGTTGAT
Organism: Vigna angularis; assembly: GCF_016808095.1. Classification (NCBI taxonomy): domain Eukaryota; kingdom Viridiplantae; phylum Streptophyta; class Magnoliopsida; order Fabales; family Fabaceae; genus Vigna; species Vigna angularis. The sequence continues at coordinate 12,679,101 of NC_068970.1, read as the reverse complement.
GGTACTAAATTGATTATTTATCTAAAAAAATTATAATTACCATAATCAAATTTAAGTAACTTAAATAAATAAAAATAAAAATATATTTAAATTTTAAAAACATAATTAAAAATACACTATGTAATCTTTCTAGTACAACTACTTTTTCTTCCAACCTTAAGCTTCTTTTCAGGAAAAAAAGACATTACCATGAGATTAGGTGTAACATCCCGATTATATAATAACCAATATTATATAATAAAGACGTTAACATTCAAATATAGAGAACAGTCGGAGTATGACGTGTAATAAAATGTGAAATTACAGTCATCCAGAAATAAAATAAACGGGAATTTAAACTTAACAGTTGAAAGGATTGAACACTACAAGTGTTCAATCAGGAAATTTCTAAGAAGACTACTCCGCAACATCAGCAACCTCCAGCTCTTGCTCCAAAGGAATCTCCTCAACAACATCTGCTCCCATCGCAGTGGATGATCATCGCCAATGAAAACGTACCCAAACAGCACATAACGAAAACAATGCAAGGGTGAGCTAGGTACGAAAAGCATGTTAGAAGTACAACACAGTTAATTCATGTCATTATATACAGGAACAATTAAAACATACTCATAAAACCACATATCATATCCTCATACGACTCATTTTACACTCGCATAGTTCAGCTGGCACTCCCCAACACTATGCAAGGTAAATCCACACACCTGACTCATCCGGATTTGTATAACTGTCGAACTATCAGTCGTCTTTGCACTTGCATAGTTCAGCTGGTCTTTCTCCAACACTAGCAAGGTAAATCCCCCAATCTGTCTATGTCTAAATTCAAAGACTATAGACGAGGACCTCCCTCTACTCTCACCACTTACATTGTTCTCCTCTACTTGAGTATCAACAATGCTTTGAGTGTAGGGATAGACAGACCAAAATACAAAGTTCACTACAGTTATACAGAACAACAACAACGCCCCACATAACACTTTTGTCCATCTCTCCCCGAGATGTCCAAATCATACTCCAATTCATTGTTCACATTCACAATTATATTTTCACAGTAATTTAACATATCTCATGCATTCACATACTTTCATGTAAATTTCATCACAGCATATATTCCAAACATTATTACACATAATTCAATTCAAAAGCAAAGGAACTTAAAATTCAACATATTTGTAAAATACTATTTGGACGAGCACTATTCACTGGACACTATTGGACGAACGCTCACTCAATGTTTTAAGGACGAACGCTCACTTCTATATCCAGGACGAACGCTCAAATCAATGTGTTAAGGACGAACGCTCACTTCAATATTTAGGACGAACGCTCACTCGACGAACGCTCACTGGACGAACGCTCACTGGAACGAATGCTCACTGGGAAGAACGCTCACAGGACGAACGCTCACAAGCACGGACGAACACTATTTGGACGAACGCTCAAAGCACGGACGAACACTATTTGATCACTAAGAGGACGAATATTGTTTGGACGCTCACTTAATAGGCCGAACACTATCAGATCACAAAGAATACTGTTTGAACGAACGCTCAATAAGACGAACACTATCAGATTACTTGAAAACTATTGGGACGAACGCTATACAGATTAAACACGAAGAGACCGAACGTATATAGGCAAATACTACAAAACCGAACATGAAATTACTGTTTGGACGAACGCACATACAGTCAATACTATGAGACCGAACGCACATAGACAAATACAACGAAACCCAATATGTAACCACTGTTTGGACGAACGCACACAGAGTCAATACTATGAGACCGAACGCACATAGACAAATACAACGAAACCCAATATGTAACCACTGTTTGGACGAACGCACACAGAGTCAATATTATGAGACTGAACGTACATGTTCATACATGATAATACAAAACCGAACGTTTATTATAACTATTTCAAAAGACCGAACGCTATACTCATATTAAAGGACGAACGCTAACACTGAACATAAAACCGAACGCTCAACAAAACAAGACCGAACGCTATGACTATTAAGAGCGAACTCTACACGCATATGGAAGGACGAACGCGATACTCATATGGAAGGACGAACGTGATACTCATATGGAAGGACGAACGCTCAACAAAACAATGAACGCGAACGTTCGTAAAACCAAATCCGAACGCGCATATTATTTGACCGACCACTAATTGGTCGAGTCATTTGGAACGAACGCGCGATTCTGCAGAATTCTGCAGAATCGAACTCAGATTTCCAGAAACCCAGAAAACTCCAATTTTCATCCCCAAAATTTCCAGATTTGCATCAAATACAATATATTTCAACAATCAACCCAAAAGGTCTAACTCCCCTTACCTCTTGAAGACTTCCTTGCAAATCTTGAACCAATCTTTGCACTGTGTTCCTCCTCCCTTTGCTGTTCCAGTCCTCTGCTACAGTGCCAGCTCTCCCTTTCCAGATTTTGCAGCAAGCTCTCTAACTCCTCAAGATGCAACACCAACACTCTTCTTGAATCAGTCTTCTCAAGGCTTGCAAATCCGAGGCCTCCTTGTCCTTCAACAGCTCCGATCTTCACCCTCTCACTATTTTGCAGCAACTCTTCCAATCCGTAAGGATCCTCCCAACCCCTTGAATCTACCAACTCTTCCCTTTAAGAAGTAGAACCCGTGCACTCCCCAGCTTCTCCATTTCCTTCCCTTAGTGTTGTGCCCATTAAGAAAGTGATGATGGTTTCTCTTGGTGGTTGGAGCACTTCAAAGTGGGAAGACCCACCATCCACCAACTGCACCATCTGCTGTTAGATAGCCGCCTCCTACTTCCAGAAACGTGCAGCCGCCCCACTTCTTACCACTCACGGACGTGCTCCCCTTCCCCCACCACTTTTTCCTTTTAAAAAGAATAAAACACACTTGGTCCTTACAGCAGACGCCCACGTGAAACTCTTCCCCCTACTTCTTATTTTAACACAATGCACGGTCCTTACATTAGGAACTATCCCTTGCAACCTTTGTATGCTGTATAAAAAAGAAATCACTTTTTAAATATATTTATTCAATTTTTTAAGTAATAAATATGATATTATATAGTTAAAAAAATCCTGATCATGTTTCTGAATATAATCTAAAGACAAAAGAAAAGAACCTGAATATAGGTTTGACAAATACTGTTGTTTCCACAGAGGAGGAGAGGGAAGAAAAAAAAATTAACGACATTCCTGTTAACGGAAGGGACTTGATTGAGATAAATTTTACTAAATAGAGATATAATTGACACTTTTTTAAAATGAGAGACTTAATTGAAACAACTCACCATAGGACAAAATAAGCTATTAAACCTACTTTATCTAACAGAAAAATATTATCTTAATAATAAAAATTATAAGATTTAACAAAAGTAAAAATAAGTTTTACGAAGATACAGAGAGGAGGGTGCAGAAGTCTCCCTGATATATTATTAACTTTACCGCAGTGATTTAAAATTGTTAGGATAATAATTAAAGGATTACACATTTATGATTAAGTATGACAGAATGGACCTGAGTTCTTGAATCGGTTGATCTGTCTATCGCAATTTTATCAGTTGATTTAGTGTTTTCAATTCATAAATTCACTTAAATATAAAAATTAAAATAAAATAATAATAGTAATAAATTAATCTCTATTTGGTCTTGATGGTATTGGTTTAAAATGACTTGAATGTTAATAGGAATGTGATGTGGCTATAACTGTTTGTCGGTCTGTCTCCTGTACTTATGACAGGAACTTTGTCTACCATGTATTACACGTGTGAGGCTTACATGTGTCTGGTGGTGTCATTAGATATTTTTTGTGAAGCTTGGTGTCACTGTCTTTGCTACAGGCAAAATTGAACCAGGAAATAGGAAACAGAGGCTAGTTGGAATGGAACCAAGTCAATGAATGACTATTCTGTTTTTCTCTTGTCTGCTGCACTGTTCTTTACTTGCCATTACCTGCGCAATGCGTCACAAATCACATCTTACTTCAATTATTGCCGCTGCCTCTTATGCTTACGCATGCCATAATTAATATTATTATTCTGTTTTTCATGTGGTGCTCACAGCCTTCTTAGTCAACACCAACATATTTTTACCGAAAAGAGAAAAAAAGAAAGAAAGTGAAATATATTCGTGTTGTGAATTATTAATTTAACATTTTTTTGCGTCATATTCTAAAATGTTTGAATCATTTTAATATTTACTAATTAAAGTGTTTGAAACTTAAATCACAATAACGTGATTTTAAAAGATTAAATTCTTACGAATAAATTTGAAAACTTCCTACCAATAATATTATTTTAATATAAGTATTTCAATTAGTAGGTTTAATAACTATATCTTTCAAATTTTAAACCATTTTACTTAGTTTAGTTTATTTCTCTTCTTCTATATCTTAGAGAATCTTTCCTGTAAGATCCAAACTCAAACGGATGGATACAATGTCCAATAAATACAATCATTTACCTCCTTACCTTACCTTACCTCTGTATTTATAAAGTGAGTTTTTGAACAGGGTTGACTTAATCACGATCCAATGTCTCATAAACATGTTTTTAAATTGTTAATGAAATAGTGAAATCTTTAATGTGTAAAATACTAAATTGTTGTCTACTCGGTTAGCGACAATTCAACTGACATTATTTTGCGATTCTCAGAATTGACTTTCTATGTAGTTAACCGAATGTTACTTAAATCAATCGATATAGAATATAGTGATAATATCTAAATAAATTTTATTTTTTAGAATAAAACTAAATATTATAATAGGTGAAAATTTAGTACCTGAGTTTTCAATGTCTTCTTATATTGTTGGTGATGAAACTCATTTTATATTCGGTTTTTTTATGACCGAATTTCAACTAGTATTTAACAAGAGATAAACATAAAAAATAGAATAAAAATCCCAATCTAAATTTTGGCCCTCCGAAACTCAAATTACATTAATTTTATCACAGACAATGTAAAAAATAGATTGAGAATTTGATTTCTAAGTATTCTATACTATTTTAAAAAGTAAAGCTGCGAAATATCCATTTAAAAATATGAAAAAATATATTTTTGTGGAAAATTTGAAACAAATTTTAAAGAACAAAATAAAAATGAGTAAGAAAAGAAAAACAACATTGACATTTATATAGTCTTTGAAATGTAATTAATTATTCCGCCGAAATAGGATTCGTTGAAAACTGCAGAGACCAATGGACAATGGAAAGTGTGTTTTTCATGTGGTGATGAAAAGCTGTTTGGACTGACCGAACAAACTAGCTAGTGATCAATCGAATTTCGTCTACCAACTTTTCTTTTTTTTTGGTATAAAGCGATTACGTAGAAAGAAAACTTAACAAAATGAAAAAGAGAAAATACGAAAAAGTAGAAAAAATAAAGTTACTTTTAATTATAAATCACATTTATAATAAATTATAAGATTTATTAAAACATTTTTTGGTAATAAGTAAAATACTATTAATAATAGTAGATTTTTTTAAAATAAGTTTTTAGCTTATTTTTCACTCTTTTCACTTACACTGTATTTATTTCTACCTGAGTACTAATTATATAGAAAGAAAAAAAGTAGTTTTATCCACTAATTTAAACAGAAAAACAATCATAAAAATGCAGAAAAATGCATTTAAGTTATCTAGGAACATAAAGTCAAAAAAGGTACATAAAAAATAACAACATTTTACAAATTCAACTTAAGAATAACGTGAAAATAGATTATACTATATAACATAATTCACTGTAATGTAATTAATCATACTTAACGTAAACCTAACAGATTATAATAAAATTAATTATTATATAATATAATATTAAACTAAATTTATATAATAAAAAAATCATATAGTAATAAAAAAATAAAAAATTATACAATAATAATAAATAATATTAAAAGTTATTTGTATAATGATAATATCAAATAATAAATAATAAAAAAATAAATTTGTATAACAATAATACTATTAGTAATAAAAGCAAAAGTAAGAAAAATATTAAATAAAAATAAAAATAATAAAATTATATTAAAATAAATTTATACTAATAAGAATAATTTAAAATTTTATAAATATACTATTTTTTAATTTTTTAAATTTAAGTATATGAAGATGATTTATAAATTTTTAATGTAAATAACTTTCTTTTTATTCGCTTTCTCTTTATTTTATTTTATTCTGGTCACAATAATGGAAAAGAAAATTTAAGTAAATGATAATTATTTTTATTTCAACAGATTCAGAAAAAATATGTGGAAAGTTACGAATCATTATTAATTTTTTCAAATCAATCACTTTCAATGATTGGGCAAGTGTAGAAGTCAAACGCACCTATATAGTCTATACATTACCATTAGTCTAGCTTTTTTAAGAAGGGATGTGCATATTTTTAACGTGTGCTTTTAATATATTATTTAATTGCTTTCAATATCTTGTTTTGTTTTACAATTGACAAAAGCTACACAAAATAGTATAGTCCCGTCTCAATTGATTCGCCTCCATTTTGGTTGGGGTAATGATATTCGATGACAACATTTTAATATCGTTGTGTTATTTTATGATTGTTTTATGTTGATATTTATGATTATTATTATTGATTGTGAAGTAATTTTGGATCAATAATAATGATACATAGATTATATTAAAATGTTATCAAATAAATATTATCAAAATATTATTATCTTTTTATTTAAATTTAGTATTTTGTCAATCATAAGATTATATAAATCAAATTATTAACTAAACTTATTTTAAAAAATAAATATTTAAATAATTTATAGATCTAACTCTCTTAAATATCTTAATATCTTAACTCATATTTACAATTATTATATAGTTTCTGCCTAAATAATTTTCTTAAAGTTTGAGTTTCATATGCTTAAATATCAAATCTAACATGTTTTTATAGAATTACCAACAAACAAATAAATTTAATCTAGGAAAATTTTCTTAAGTTAACAAATCTAGGAAGAAGACAATAATTTTTATTTATTATATTAATTTCAACATAACATATGATTGAATATATTTATAGTTTTCAAATTTTAACATAAAATTGGAATATTCATGTTTAAAATTTTAATATATTTAAAATTTTAAATTTAAAATAAATAAATATAATTTTTAAAATTTTTTTATATATCACGTTTCATGCAGTATATAAGTTATTTATATCATTTAACACTTATTTTAATATCAACTATATGAAACTTACTTAATATGTAAAAAAAAATTAACCAAATTAAATTAAAATGATTATATGTATTTATTTTTTAAATATAAAAATCAAAATATACTATAATTAAAATATTAAAAAATATATTTAAGTGTATTTATTTTTTAAATTTAAAAATCAAAATATAATATAATTAAAATATTAAAAAATATATTTAAGTGTATAATTAAGATATTAAAAAACGTATTAAAGTATATATTTAACTTAGTAAGTGTAGCGGTCAAAACTGACTTATATAAAAGAAATTTGATTGGAATTGATATCAAGTTAAATTAGTGGATTTACTTAATTGAAAAATGAATATTTTTTTAGGTTAAATTTTTGTAAAAAAAACTAAAAAACTAAAATAATTATTTGTTATTAACTTTCAAAGATTTAAATGATCATAAAATAAATTTTTAGAATAAAATATAAGTTTTAAATCTTTATCTATCGACATTGTAAAATAATTAGAAAACAATTTCACTAAGTTACAATTTTTTTTCCTCACTATTAAATAACATTTAAATTTTTATAAGATAAATATATAATAATTTCATCAGTTTTAATATATATTTTATCTTTATATATTAAAAAAATTAATTAACAGCAAAAAAATTGTAAAATAATATAAAAAATTAATACCCAAATAGTAATGACAAGTTAAATAAATTATCTAATTCATCCAAAGCCCCTAATTAATTTTAGGTTAAAATGAATAAAAAGGAGAAGTCCTAGATATGTTATATCGTATAACTTAGGTTATAAGAATCAATTTAACTCAATATAAATTTTAAATTTACGAATTAGATTATAAATAAATGAGTTAAATATACTTTTAGTTTCTTTTAGTAAAAATTGAAATTAGTCCATCTCCAAAATCTTGAAATTTTGAATTAATTTAGTCTCTTTCGTCTTTAGAATTATGAATTTAGTTATTTTAATCAAATTTTGTCAAGTTTATTTGACGTTTCAAATGCATTTCATGATAATATTTGAATTATTTATATTGTTTGATACATTTTTTCTTTTATGTTAGTTGAGTGAAACGTCAAATAAAATTAATCAAATTTGATTTAAAGAACTAAATCCACGTATTTCTAAAATTGAGAGACTAATTTGGATCAAAATTTAGAAATTAATTCAAAATTTCACATAAAGTTAATGGACAAAAATATAATTAACCTTAAATAAATTGAATTTTATTATGTTATAGTTAATTTATATTCTTTTATCTCATTCTAAAATGAAAACGTGATGAGTCGTAACAATACATGAGTTTTAGAGTACTTTAACAATTTCATCAATTAGTTTGCGAAAATTAAAATTAAAACAAATACAAAAATTTAAGAACTTAACAATTCATTATATTAAAAATAACAACCTAAAAAACAAAAATATTCATATTTCTCACTTGATAAAAAAAGTTTTATTAAATAAACTAGTGCAAAAAATTTGTTTTATAACCACTCATTATAATAATTATAATGTATTAATAGTAATAAGACTTATCATATCAGTTATTACTATAATTATTATAATAAGTTCAGTAATAATTTTGCAATAAAATATAAAACATTCTATACCAGTTATATTTGTAATCACTATAATAATTAAAAATTGTGATAATTTTGTAATATTTTACAAAAAATTTTATATCGATTATAATAAAAACTATCATGATATATTTGATTTCTCTCGTCCCTTCGAGTCTTGTCGTGATACACTTTACACTCTTAGTCCTCTTCCTATAACTACTTTCTTAGCCTTCTTGTCTCCTCTTGGTTGCACTACACCCTCTTGTTTGGTAATTGATAATCTTTTCTCTCATTTAGATTTTTTTTTTCTATTTCTCTTATTCAATATTTTAGGTTTTCAAATATTACACCTTCATCATTATCTATATCAACATCTATTGAGACTTTCATCTCCCCTAACCTACGTATTAGAAAAATATATCTATATTCTAACTTTGTATTTGTTTTATTTCACTTTATTTTAATTATTATATTTTTTATTTTTTTATACAACTATTATATTAAAAAAATGTTGCAAAAATAATCCATAACAGAGGAACATTCTTAAATTGATATCTTTAATGCTTTTAAAACTTTACATAATTTTTATTGTAATTTTTTATTATTGATAATAATAGTTATATATATATAATATAATATAATATAAAAAACCTATAAGAGACTTATTTTTAAGCATAAATGTCTCATGGAACTTTTTTTTATAGACTACTTTTGAACTTTGGTATCAGAAATAAAGTATCTTTTTTTTCTTCTAAATTAGAATCATTTAGACTTTGTTCACTTGGAGGAGATAATTCGAAAGAGAGTGGGTAGATGGATTTGAGGAAATTTGAGAGTGAATTGATTGTTGCTTGTTTGAATGGACTTGGAGGTGAGTGAGAGTAAATTTGGAACTAAAGTTTGTGAAAATTAATATAGTATTTGACGTGACAGATAAAAAATTTTGTTTAATTGGTAGAAATTGAAGATTACCAAAATATCCTTAGTAGTAAAAGTAATATAAAATTATAATTGTTAATATTATATATATTTATAAAAATTATTATAAGAAGAAAAAAATAAAAGTTAATTTTTAAAATTAAAAAAATTGTATTATTATTATTTTATTATTATTATTATTTATTATTATTATTATTATTATTATTAGGCTTAATACCACTTATAGTCCCAATTTTTGTTATCTTTGTTCGAAATGGTCCTAATTTTTTTATGTTCAATGTAGTCCTAAAGATAGTAATTTATGTTCAATTTATTCATTTTTACAAACGCCGTTTAAATCATTAACGCCACATCACCAATCAGTGAATTACATGACAGTTATTTGCTAACGTGGTTAGGACCACAGTATTCTAAGGATGGTTACGCCAATGAAGCCTTGACATGTGGCAACCCCTTTCTTCACCCAAAAATTAGGGTTTCAGATTTGCATAAGCAGATTGGGAAAAAGCTTGGTCGATTGCAGTCACGCGAGAATAGGATTTCTCCTTCACGGGGGATATGGTTAACTTCGTGATAGTTTGTTTGCTTCTACGTTTTTATCCTGCAGGTGAATGAAGAAGGCGCGGTGGAGAAGCTTGCGGAGAGGCGCTGGTGAAACTTGGGTTTGCGTGAGCGATTTGGATTTTGCTCGCGAGAGGTTGATGATCATGTTGGTGGCTCTTCACCGTTGCGGCGCGAATCACGCTTCTGGTTTGAAGGAGATTTTTGGTTCTGTGGGTTTTGATATTCTATGTTTCAGGTTGGTGGTGGCTGGTGGAGAATGAAGAAGCTTCATGACGTTGCTCAAAGGCGCGAGGAACTCGGGATTCGGTTTCGCGATGCTTGTGTCGGAGAGTTTGGAACAGCGGCGCGACCATCTGGTTAGGGTTTCAAAATGTCTGATGATGAAGGTGCGAAGATGGTGGCTGATCGTGAGCGTGGCGGCGGTGGTTAGGGTTGGTGGCTAAGGTTTCTATGTAAGGGGAAATTATGATTTCTGGAGATAGGAGATGATGATGACGTGTCAAGGGTGACGTGTCACTGATTGCACAACTGGACATTTGCCCGTCAACGATTTAAACGCCCTTTGCAAAAAGGACTAAATTGAACAAAAATTACGATCTTTAGGACTACATTGAACATAAAAAAAAAATAGGACCATTTCTTTCAAAGTTGACAAAAATTGGGACCATAAGTGGTATTAAGCATTATTATTATTATTATTTTTATTATTGTTATTATTATTATTATTATTATTATTATTATTACTATTAGGTTTAATGTCTCGGTAGGTCCCTATTTTCATTCAGAATCTCAAATAGGTCCCCGACTTGTTCGGCGTCTCAATTGGGTCCTTATTTTTGTAAAATTAAATCAAATAAATGCTTGTCGTCAAATTGATCAAACGCCGTTAAGGAGGGTGTTACGTGGCATGCTGACAGTGTAATTTTAATTTACGTGACATTAAAAACGTGTGTCAATTGTATTTTTTTAATTTTTGAATTAAAAAACTAAGTGTACAGAGTGGAGATATAATTTAAACAAGGACAAAGTTGGAAAATCAAATTAAATTAAGTGCCGAAAGCCTTATTCTCCTTTGGAATTGCGAAATCAAAATCAAATTGGTGAAGGTGAGTTTCAGGGTTTCTGGACGTTTGTTTATTTTGCTTGAATAAAAAATTTCAGCGTTGGAAGCACTTTCTTTTTCTATTCCTTTGCTTTAGCCGCAACGTAGAGAGATTTCTTCCTTTCTCTTACTTCGGGGTATGGCTGGGTATCGCAGGAACGAGAGATGACTCCGGCGGTGATGGCGCGGCGACGGTGTGGAGATGGCGCGACCAAGCGGCTTTCGTGGTGGTTTGCGGCAACACATTGGACATTCTTCTTCTTTTCCCCTTTCCCTCTTTTCTTTTTCTGGTTTAGTTCTGGTTGCAGGGAGGAGGATGCGAAACCGACGGATCAGACGCAACGTTCATCATTCGCGGCGACGATGCCTCTACGGTTACGAGGGTTTCTGCGTTTTGTGGCAAGGGTTTTCATTTGGGGTTTTTGAGTTCTCTGTTCTCGTGTGTGGCCCGCGATTTTGGGGTTAGGTTCTGAAATTGGATTTGGAAATTTCTTTGAAGGGTTTGAATTGGGGAATTATTGGGGTTTCTTTTTCTCTCCCACGAACCCTAATTCGGAGCCCAATTTTTTTTCCCCAATCTGATTTGGATTTCTCAATTGCAGGGCTGCACATAATTTTTTTTTGTCCTTGAGTACATCTAATTTAACCTCTGTGCAATCCATTTTTTAATAAAAAAATCAATTCATACTTGTTTTTAATGTCACGTCTGATTAATCAATACACTCATCATGCCACCTAACCAAACTTAAACGATCGTTTGTCCAATTTGATGACAAGTCTCTAATTTCTTCAATTTTACAAAAACAAGAACCCAATTGAGACGCCGAGAAAGAAAATGACATATTTTAGATTCTGGACGAAAATAGAGACCTAGTGAAACATATAACCTTATTATTATTATTATTATTATTATTATTATTATTATTATTATTATTATTATTATTATTATTATTATTATTATTATTACTTTATGTTTGTCAAAATATGTTTTTAATTTCAGTTGTTATATTTTTTTCAAATTGAAAAATACATCTTAAAACATCTTATTATATTATTATTATTATTATAATTATTATTAGTAAAAATAAAAGTAAAAGAAAGTAAAAGTAATAAAAAAAATCTAATAAAAGGGTAAGTCTCCCCTCATTTATCTCACTGGAACTGATAATTGGTTCTTGTCCCATTTCCTTTTCTTTTTTTCTCTTTACCCATTTTTTATTTTTATTTTGACTTACATTGTTCCAGGAAGCATTGCAGATTAGGTGAGGAATAAGTTTCTTTGAGGTGAAATATAAAATAGTAGGAAAGGAAAGAAAGAAACAAGATATTAAAGTAAAATCAAATGAAATCATCGTAAATCGTCGTTCTTAAACGAAATTGAAAATGGAAGAGATATCGCAAATCAGTGTTCACATTTCCTCTCAAATCTATCAATCTAAACACAAACAATTCGCGCAAATCCATTTGTACTATTTTTTTCTTCAGAGTAAATCTATTTAAGTGAACACAACATTACTTTTCAAGTAGCTTTTTTTGTTGCGAAAAACTAAATTTTATTAATGTTTTTCTTTAAAGATTGTTTGATGCTAAAATTATGTTTTTTAAGTAATCAATTCGTAACAACATTTCTTTTTAGTTTTATAGAATTTTATATTTATTTATAATAAATTAATTTATTAAAAATTTATAATTTTTTTATAAATTCATGTAAATATAAATTTTAAAAATATATTTTATGTAATATTTATAAATTAATTGGAAATTTGAAGAGTGATTATAATAAATAAGATAATTTCAATATATTGTAATTATAGCAATGGAACAATTATCATAATAAAGTAAAACAACAAATAGATATCTTTGCTCTTTCATTTTATTTTATTTTTAATTTTACATTTGAAGTTTTGAATTTTATACCCTTTGTATTTTATATTTTTTATAAAACTCTATTAAGAATTTTCTACATTTTTCTATATTTAAAATTTATATATTTTTTCTAAATAAAACTCTTAAAAAAAATTGTATACCATTTAAATATTTTCTTGAAATTTTTTTTTATAAATAAACCTAAATGTTTTACATTCATATTACTAATTTTTAACTTTAAAGTCTTATGATGATTTAAATAAAATAAAAAAAAAGGCTTTACAAAAGGTCTAAAAGTGGTAATTTAATATAAAGGTAATGTTCTTAATAAGCCAAACTATGGACCTTAGGAGGCTATTGAAGATATTTTCACATCTTATTATGGTATAAATAAACAGACTTTCACTCCTCTACACTTAAAATAATTAAAAAAAAAAACTCAATAACATACCTCTTTTTTTTTTAAAAATGTTTCTTTTATAATTTTGTCAAATCACTCCAACTTGATTGAAAACCTTGTTTTTGAAAAAAAAAAGTTCTAATCAAATCTTAATTAAATATATTTCTTTTAATGATAAAACTAGTGACATTTACTTTTGTTTTTTTAAGAGTTGTTAATATTTAGATATTTCTATTTAAGATTTTTTTTTGTCGCAAAAATACATATTAATAGTAAAGTACTTGGACTGTTCTAATTATTTTTCAAAGAATATATACAAGTTCTTTATTTAAGAGGTTGGTAATACAAGTTTTAATATTTTATTATAATTTGATCGCTAATACGTAACTTTTTTTTATTTGAATTAAAATAATTTTTGGTGAAAAAAATGAAACTAATATATTTTGGTGACTACTTTTATGTACGTAATTTTACCTCTTGATATACAGTATTTTTACTTGTTTATAAACCATCTTCTTATAAATATTATAAATTTAATTATGTTAAATAAAAATACCTTAAAAGTTACATATGACATGATCCCACATAAAAGCAAAACGAGAATAGTTCTATATAAAAAATGCAAGTTTCAAAATCATAATACAATTAAAATTACAATAAATAATCTTACGTTCTATTATATAATTTCCATTACTAAGAGGATAAAAGGAGTTGACATAAGATTCTTTAATCGGATGCACTGCAAAATAAGTTTCATCTACTTATTTTGTTGGTATATATGCTTATCTTGTTGGTGCATGCCTTCATTTTGTTGCTCATGATTTTTCTTCAAGTGATTGATCTTTTCTTCAAGTGTTCTCTCATTGGAATCCTTTTCCATTCAACATTTAATTTCTAAATAGTTTCACACATTTCCTTTATTTGATGAACCATTAACGTTTGGCTAATACTAGAGTAAGAATGTGTAGAAGTATTAAACCTTTTGCTAAATGTACAAAGTCCATACACGTTACTTTTTTTATTTTCACCTCTAACAACAAAAAAAGTATATTTCATTGTCATCAGGCAACATGAAACTTTTGTGAAGGTGATCCTTCAAGCATTTGATGTTGTTGGACTTCTTCCCTCAATTGCTTATATTTATCTTGAAAAAGAAATCAAATATGATTGTTGAGAAGAAAACATGTAACAAACATTAAATTATAATTTACAGTTTAAACATACAACAAGATCACAAATCATATCATTAACCTATTCTCTAGTATTTAATTTCTTTGTTCTCTTTACAACCTTCCAAGAAATTTGTGGTCGTTCTAGCCCCTTAGTATATATTTAACCAGAGAATCAAGTTGAATACCCAAGTTTAATATATAGGATTTAATTTAAATATATAGAAGCACGAACAAATATATCTCATAATATCTTCTAATCACTTTAGGTTAGTAAAGTTGAATGAGCCTTGTTGGTTACATCACTTAGCGTATTTGTTGGACCAAATATATACATAGTGTTCCGATCCCAAGTTCGTCGAGTGGATGGGTTTAATCACCTCTCATATGAGGTATTGTTTGCTTTGAAATCTATGCTCTGTCACAACTTTGTCTTGAAAAGACGTCTGACAATAACACTGATGAAGACGATGCTTTATCTGCATATCCACCATCACTCCCCTAGAAGACTCCTCATATATAGAAAGGCGAACGATAGACATTACTACCTCTAACTCGTAAGTGGTTAGTTTCACTGTGAACAGGTTGTAGAAAAGTTGAAAATGCAAACCAGACTCATTCCTATTTATAGCAGCATGGATCTTTCCCTTTCTTCATTCTTAACCATTAGATCAGTCGCATCCAACTATTAAAAGAAGCCCAACGCTTTGCATTCTAACATGTGCAAAATTCTAAGCATTATGCCTTCTCCCAACAGTTATAATTTCAGATGAACGTTTGCAAGGTTAAGTAGCACAAATTCCGGGCGATCAATTAAATCCCTTTGCAAACGAAAATTTTATTGTTTATGCTTGAGGTGTGTGTATTGTATAACCGTTTGTTCAACCATAACTTGGATTATCAACTACTGCTTTGGTGGTCAAACGTGAGCCCAACAAACAAGTTAGTTAGCTCGGATGGTCACTGAACAAGCCGACAAGCCGTGCACCAACCCGAATGGTCAACCACCAGTTCAGCAAAAAGGCCGACAAGCTGTTCATCAGATCGATGGTTGGTGAATAAGCCAGTGAGCCTAGTCAATCACTAAACAAACTGATCGATCATGCAGAAGACTGTATTATCAACCACCAACCCAATGAACAAGTCATTGAGCCCAGATGATCACTTAACTGACCGTCTAGTCTTGAATCGGACCGATAAGACTAAACAGTACCAGAGCATATTAACCTTAAAACCTATTAACTCAAGGTTAAAGTGTGATTATTCATGTTTGGATTGTAATTAAGTCAACTTTAATTCAAACTCCACCACAAAACCAATAAATAAAGATTTGAAAAATGAAGATAGGTTACACTCATTAACTATTTCATTCATTGTTATATGTAGTTGAATTGACTTTGACATCAGAATATCTTTTACAAATACCATCCAACCAGTTTAGATATACAAAAAAAACCATTTAGAACAATGCTTGGACCTCAAACAAAACAACAAAATTCAAACAATTGACCTTAACTTACACACTTAACAAATACCATGTTAGGAAAATAACTTCATGCTGGTGAATAATATTAAATATTTATATAACATTTCCTTATATATGAATAGAAAATCTAATTGTAATAAAGTGATGTCATTAAACCGTGTAAAAATGACGATAATCTTTAATAATTCATGATTCTTGAAATCGAAGACGATGTTCTCAAAATTATGCTGTCAATTAAAATTAGAAAGATCATCAAATAAAAAAGAAAATATCATTTCTTTAATGTACTTTTTAGTGTCATTCATATTTTAACCTTAAATATTTGGATTTTTCAGTTATTATTGATAGAAATACTTAATATATTTTAGTTCTAAATTGTGAATATGCTATGACTATTTATTTGATCTTGTTTATCTCAGTCTTTTTGAAATCACAAACAAAAATATATATTTGAGTTCAAATTTTTTTGTGTATAATCAATGATAAATCAACTTATTGATTATTATTTTTAGATTAAAATTCATTCAGTCTCTCTTTATAGCTAACGATAAATAAACTTAATAAATAATGTTGTTATTTAAATTATGAATGCATATATATATATATATATATATATATATATATATATATATATATAATTTAATTTTTAATCGGTATCACATAATTTATACAATTTTATATAATAATACACAATGTTACATAGTTTCAAAACTTAATATAATATTATAATCTGCTAATTTTAAACATTATTTATTTATATAATTTTGTGCAAAAAATACATAATTTTATAATTATATATTATTTTTATAATCTCGAAATTTTATATACTTTTTAGTTTATGTAATTTTTAATATTTTATGGTACAATATCAATTATATTAATTTGATTATTTACTTTAAAACTCTACCTTGTATTATTTTATTTGCTTAAGTTTTTGATTTTACAACCGTGTACGCATGTATCAAAGCAGTGCATGTTAATTTTGAAGACAAGGAAGCACGTAACATAAGCAATGAATAGGAGAAACGAAAAAGAGCTCATAACTTCGTGTAACACAATAGGTATTTTTCAATTATTTAGTTTCCTTTGGAGCTGGGAATTGACCAGCATTCAATTTTGACGATTTCGATCCTTTTACATCACAAACCAATGAAACCACTAGCGTCTCCACATTAATCTTTTCTTGTATGTTTATTAATTTTTCATTTTTTATTTATATAAGATATTTAAATTATCATGAAATAAAAAAATTATTTAAATATTCAATAATTGTGAATAATTAAAAAAATAGCATATTAATATTGATAATCTATTTTAATGATGTTGGTTAAAAAATAAATATGATTAACTTTAAATGGAAAGAAACTTTTCCCAACATTTATCAAATAAACAATATAGAGATGATGACATCTAAGCCTCGACTAAGACAATCCAACCACATCTCAATAAAAAATCAAGTTGATAAAATAATATAGAAAAATATATAAATTTAAAGATAAAATCATTTTATTTTTTATATAAAATTTAAAAATTTAAGATTTTAAGTAATCAAATTATGCACATCAAGAGTTTTAGGAATTAATTAGACATTATTTTTTTATAACAATACATAATTGATTGTTGCATTTTCTAAACATTAATAACTAAATCATACTTTTATTATTTAAAAAAAACCTAAATTATTCTTATTTATGTATTCAGAATCCAGAATATAATTTCACCAAAATTCATTCCAGTAAGCAAATACCATGGTATTTTTGAGAGATGTATGGTCTCAATCTTTAAATTAAAGTAAAATATTTAACAAATATTAAAGTGAATGGTCTTTTTATTTTAAAAAATGTACTACTCTCAATAAAATGGAGACCTGGATGGAAGGAGATTGTTTGCTTTTATTCATTAGTGCTAAATTACACAAATGAAAAAGAGGAAGACAATGAAATTATTATCCCCTGTCCATGAAGAGAAAATTGGATTTTCTTTTAACTAATTAGCAATTTGAATTTGTGGAAAAATCAATGCAACAATTCAATTCAAGAAACTACTCTATTTCATAGGAATCTTAGAATTTACTATTCTTACAAAATATATTATTATTAAAAGGGTAAAAAACTTATTTAGATTCTTTGTAAAATATCTGATGAATATTTTTCTTTTTCTTACTTTTGATGACTTTCTTATTAAAATAGAATATGTTGAATATGATGTTTTTATGGGGAAATGGCCAAAAAATATAACAACTTATCATACAGTAATAACGCAGCGGAAATTCAATCCCCCTTCTTGCGAGAATCTGTGAGGAGCACCAAACAAATAAAACAAAAATAGAATCCAAAGCACAAAGAGAGACCAACAATTTTTAGCGTGGAAGACCCTCAATGCAAGGGTAAAAACCACGAGTCGTCCAGACCAAAGAAAAAATACACTATGATCAATAATAGGGTACAAAAGAGTTTCCAATAATAACACCAAATAATGTGTTCAATAAGCCAATTTAAATAAGCACAAATGCTTACAAATGAGAACCAAGAACATGAAAATTCCACAAAAACAGGACTGCTGGTGCGGGACCGATTTCTCCCAATCTAGACCTCCGATTGACGATCCGAACGGTCAGAATGAAGAACCATATTTCTGGAACCTACTGTCCAAAAATCAGCTCGATCCAACGGTGTTCACAGAGAATAAGACACCAGTGCAGGTTTAGGGTTATGCGAGGATGACTTTCTCTCTTTTTTTTTTCTCTCACTTGGCTTTTGCCTCTCTTCAAATGACTCTAATGTGCTATATTAATTTGACCCATCTCAATTTGACCTAGTGAGACCTAAAGGTCCACATTATTTGGGCCTATTCTCCACATAGGAAGGGAACCCAATAACCCAACAGTTTTTTTCTGTCAAGATCACTTGCCTTTCATTGGTCAGGAACCAAACTTTTTTTCACTTTTCTCATGAGAAATTGTAATGTAACTTCTAAAAAATATTTTAAATTATTTATTAAAATATCATACTAAGAAGAGAGAAAATTGATTTTGATAACTCTAAAATAATTATGATAACTTTAGTATATTTATAATTTATATAAAGAAGATATATGCAAAACGACCAATAATGGAGGAGAAGGTTTTAGGAAAATGTTACATGAACACACTTTAATTTTCTTATACCTTTAATACACCTAATAAAATAATAATAATATTATTTTTTAAGTTGACTAATTCTGAATTATTTTATATTTTAAATAAAAGTGTCACATCATGTTGTATGGGTGCTCAGTAGAAAATAGAGTATTTGAGTATCATAACCTTATTATGTTAATAGCATATGTTATGTTGGGAATTTGTCCAACCTATTCTATTCCTATGGAAGAAGTAGACTTCCTTCTGAACATGCCAACTCCTTCCTTTGACACTCCTTGCTTGTTTGGAAAGTGAAATCAATTAAAAGCATTTTAAAGATGCATGCACTCAACAATGCAACTCGCAATCGAAAATAATAATAATATTATTATTATTATCATGATTATTTTCCATAAGAAAACATCGTTTCCTGTTTTTATTGATCCTTGCATTATTATTTAGTTCGGATGACCATATAAAAGTGATCCTAATGTGCAAATGACAGGAGAAAATGATTAAATTGTAATATTTGTTAAATATTAAAATGAACCTCAGAGTGAGGACTGATCTCTTATTAATTTGTTGCCAAGATAATAATTCAATTTTAATCAAACAAAATTATTAATAATTAATAATTAATAATTAATTACATATTTTAGAGTTTGTGATTCAGGATCCTATCCAATTCTACAAAACTATTATTAAGGTTAGAATTAATCTTGTGTATTTTAGTTTTAGTAACATTATTATTGGAGGGACGTGTTCAACAATATACAGAATAATTACATTTTTGAGAATTTTTGTCACACGACAACATGAAAATTTATACTGATTGGGAATTTTCATAAAAAGGTTGACTTTTGTGAAACTGACCATCCTTGAACCTCTGCTGTGTATGACCTAGATGTAGGCTGTCTTAGAATGTTACAGCAGATGTTGGAAGAAGTGAACGTGATGCACAGATAATAGTCTTTAAGCTACTATTTGACTCACAATTTAGATTACGGCATGCCAATCAGATGTTGTAATACTTTTTCTTTTCCTTTTGGTAATAACTAAAATCTTCAACATATTTCTGTTTTCAGTGAATTGGTTCGAAGTTTGGTCGTTTTTTCTTTCTCTGTTCTTTTTTTATCTTTAATTCTTTTCGAGAACGCGATCCACTTTAATGGGTTGTTGACCTGCTGAAAACACTCCGACGCTCAAATCAGATATGTTTCATAAAGAGGTTTATTAGGATAGTAAAAGATCATTGTACCTGTACATCAGTTGTCTATTTATAAAACTTGTGACAACCATGTCCATTGATTAACCATTAATGCAATATATTTTAGGTAATCAAATCCAATAATTAATAATTAATGTCGTATATTTTTAGAGCGTAAGACTTATTAGTACCTGCTTAATGACAATCAATTCTGATAGGTATACTTCATATAGTACATAAGTCCCCCAAGTCCGAGCAAGCTCTTTATTAAAAGAGGTGCGTATGGATTATTATGAGCTTTAAAAGAGGTCGTTCACGTTGTATCTTGGGAGTATATCTTCGATGCTTTAAGTCTTCATTGCTCTATGTACCAAGAGACGAACTCTACGAGTTCTTTTTGGATCTGTTCCTTAGACTAAACAGAAAATG
Source organism: Vigna angularis (assembly GCF_016808095.1). NCBI lineage: Eukaryota > Viridiplantae > Streptophyta > Magnoliopsida > Fabales > Fabaceae > Vigna > Vigna angularis. The sequence goes on along the minus strand of NC_068970.1, from coordinate 12,658,066 downwards.
CTAAGAGTTCTCTTTGAAACTTTTTCCTCTGCAAGAGATTTTCACTCCAAAAAATATGCTTTTAAATAAAGTAAATGCTTCAATATTTATTTTTATAATGAAAAGGCATTGGAACCTCACAAAGCTAAACCTGTTGAGTAGTTGACGGATAAGAGTTCTTTTTTTGAACTTCCTACGTTGAGCGGGGATTTCTGAAGCCATTTTTCTGACTTCCCCCCGAGCGGCTTGAGGCATGAGTCATTTTTCTGACTTCTTGTATTGAACGGGGATTTCTGAAGCCATTTTTCTGACTTCTCCTGAGCGGCTTGAGGCATGAGTCATTTTTCTGCCTTCCTGCGTTGAACGGGGATTTCTGAATCCATTTTTCTGACTTTCCCCCGAGCGGTCTTGAGGTAGGAGTCATTTTTCTGACTTCCTGCGATGAACGGGGATTTCTGAAGCCATTTTTCTGACTTCCCCCGAGCGGCTTGAGGCAGGAGTCATTTTTCTAACTTCCTGCGTTAGGCGGGAATTTCTGAAGCCATTTTTCTTACTTCCCCCCGAGCGGTCCTGAGGCAGGAGTCATTTTTCTGACTTCCTGCGTTGAGCGGCAATTTTTGAAGTCATTTTTCTGACTTCTCCCCGAGCGATCTTGAGACAGGAGTTATTTTCCTGACTTCCTGCGTTGAAAGGGGATTTTTGAAGTCATTTTTCTGACTTCCCCGAGCGGCTTGAGGCAGGAGTCATCACTAGTAAAAAAGGCTTTTTTAACGCGCTATATACGCCTCGGTTCTACTGAAACCGAAGCATATAAAAGTGCGGTGGCATTTCGGTAAATATTGAGCAGTTATATGCCTCGGTTATATTTGAACGGATGCCTATAGATGTTACTGTCTCGAGTAGAAGGCCAACCGAGGCATATAATATAAATTTTAAATGGTTTAGGCATCGGTTCGCTGTGTAACTGATGCACTTAAAGGGTTTAGGCACCGGTTTCAAATATAACCAAGGCAGTACCCTTAAGTTAAAATAAAAAAACCTCTCTCAGACTCTCGCACTCTTGCTCTCATCTCTCGCACTCTCGCTCTCATCTTTGCCTCCCTCCATCACGATTTCTCCTCTCCACCAAACCCCATCATCACACCGCCACCATCACCAGCCATTACGGTCGCCGCAAGCACCGCCGTTCAACCACGCAGCCGGCCACCACGCGCAAACCCGCAAGCCGCAACCACAACGCCTTCGTTCTCGTCCAAACTCCATGGAGGTCGCGACCACCATCTTCATCTTCTCACGACACGCGAATAAGGTTTTTCTTCCTCCTCGAGCATCGATAGCTTTCTTCTTCCTTCTCCACACCACCTTTTGCCTCGCCGCCATCGGGAGCCACCACCACCTCGTCGTGTGCGACGGCTTCGAGTGCGGCTTCCACCTCGCCTGCGAGTGCATCGCCTCTAGAGTGAAGAGCAAGCGGTGGCCATTGGGAGTGAAGAAGCTTCTCGATAACAGCTTTTAGGGTTCTAATCCAGATCCAGATCCCGATCCCCTTTCTCTCCCTTTTCTTTTTGTTTCTCAGATGATGCTGTTCGTGGACCGCTTGGTGCGGCCCGTGCCAGTGGTGGAGTGCTGGCCTAGCACCCGCTTGCCGCTTGTCGCGTGCCGCTTGCCGTCGGGAGTCGGTTGCCGTCGAGAGCCGCTTGCCGTTGACGATTTTCAGAAACTGGGAAATGGGGTTTGAGACGGATTCTATTACTGAAGCATGAAAATGAGGAGGTTATTGAGTACTTTGAGTGTGCAATTTCAAAAGTATGAATCCCTGGTTTCTTTGATTTTTTTTCCATTTGTTGTGCTGGTTTTATATGCTCTGTCATGTATCTGTTACTCTGAACTATTATGAATCCCTGGTGCCTTCAACTCCTAATTATTTTATGATTTTCTGATGCGGAAGAACTAGACCTTTTGATTCTTTCATCCCAGTGCCTTTTGTTCCTGACTTGCATACCCAAACCCAATACTGATTATCTTGTTACCTGAGTGAAAATTGCACCTCAATTCTGCCTAAAAAACAGATTCTGGGAGTTGGTTTGTGTTTTGGAATTAGTTGGCTTGGTTGGGACAGGACTGCTGTATTAAAGGTTTGAGGAAAAGGACCCAGCAGGTTCAGCAGTTTTGTGATTTTTTTTTTATTGAATTTTCTAAGATACGGTCTCGGTTCAAAAGAGGACCGAGGCGAAAACCGATCCCTTTTTGACTCAGTTCACAACCGAGGCATTAAGCTTATCCTTTTTACCTCGCATGTATATGCCTCGGTTGCAGAACCGGTGCCTATAAACGAAATTAACCGGTGTCATTTTCCTTTATTGCACTAGTGCATTTTTCTGACTTCCTACGTTGAGCGGAGATTTTTGAAGTCATTTTTCTGACTTCTCCCCAAGCGATCTTGAGACAGGAGTCATTTTTCTGACTTCCTGCGTTGAATGGGGATTTTTGAAGTCATTTTTCTGACATCCCCCGAGCGGCTTGAGGTAGGAGTCATTTTTGTGACTCCCCCGAGCGGCTTGAGGTAGGAGTCATTTTTCTGACTTCCCCCCGAGCGGTCTTGAGGCAGGAGTCATTTTTGTGACTTCCTACGTTGAGCGGCGATTTCTGAAATCAACTTTCTGACTTCCCCCGAGCAGCCATTATAACCTGACCAAGTTGAGGTCTGAACCTTCCTGTACATAATATTTTATAATTTAAAATTAAGAGTAGGTAGAACCTGACAAGATTGAACGCAGCCCTGAACCATCTGTGTATAATATTTTATAATTTAAAATTAAGAGTAGGTAGAACTTGACAAGGTTGAAAGCAGCTCTGAACCATCTGTGCACAATATTTTATAATTTAAAATTAAGAGTTGGTAGAACCTGACAAGGTTGAACGCAGTTCTGAACCATCTGTACATAATATTTTATAATTTAAAGTTAAGAGTTGGTAGAACCTGACAAGGTTGAACGCAGCTCTGAACCATCCTGTGCATAATATTTTATAATTTAAAATTAAGAGTGGTTAGAACCTGACAAGGTTGAACGCATCTCTAAATCATCCTGTGCATAATATTTTATAATTTAAAATTAAGAGTGGGTAGAACCTGACAAAACGTAGCTCTAAACTATCTTGTGCATAAGATCTGAACCATCTTGTGCATAATATTTTATAATTTAAAATTAAGAATTGGTAGAACCAAGGTTGGTTGAACGCAGGTGTGAACCATCTGTGCATAATATTTTATAATTTAAAATTAAGAGTAGGTAGAACCTGACAAGGTTGACCACACTGAACCATTTGTAATATTTTATAATTTAAAATTAAGAGTCGATAGAACCTGACAAGGTTGAACGCAGTTCTGAACCATCTTGTTCATAATATTTTATAATTTAGAATTAAGAGTTGGTAGTACCTGAGAAGGTTGAACGCAACTCTGAACCATCATGTGCATAATTTTTACTTTGCAGGATATTTTTACTCACAAAAACATGAGTTAAACAAATATATTATAATTTATAAATTATAATCAAAAGTGGAACCTGCCAAGGTTGAAAGTATGTAGGGCTGATCCTTCCTGAAAGTTCTCAAAACAAAAGACATGCCTTTAGAAATAATTACGGAATTTTTTACTCTTATTGCAAAACCTGGTATTGATCCGAAGTAGCTATGTCGAGATATGTTTCATAAACAGGTCTATACTTCATTAGGATAAAAAAGGATCATCGTACCTGTACATCAGTTGGCTATTTATAAAATTTGTGACAACCACGTCCATTGATTAACCATTAGTGCAATATATTTTAGGTAATCAAACCCAATAATTAATCATTAATGTCGTATATTTGTAGAGCGTAAGACAATCTGACCTATTAGTACCTGCTTAATGACAATCAATTTCGATCGGTATACTTCATATAGTATAACTTCTTTTAAATGTGTCAGTTAAATTGGAGCATTTTTCCATAGGAGTGATTTGTTTTTAAGAATACCAGGATTACATTACACATTTTGAGTAAACAATTTATATTTTTAGTTAAATATGTCATGGGTATTCTTTTCCTTGGAATTTTTTTTTGTCAGTTTAGTTCTCAAGGACAGCAATTTAAGATTTCCAATTATAGTAATGTTTATAAAACAATTCAAAATACGATGCAATCCGAAAAATTTTGGAGGGGAGAGAGGGGAGAGTATAACATGAGATATTCAACCATTCATTTTGTCAACATTTTTGTACAAAAAGGGTAACCAGTAAAATAATTAGAAGGAACCGTGCAGTTGACATGCCACGAAAGCATCTCCTGACCGTTCGGTTCTGACAATCATTAAGTAGAGTTAAGACATAATTAATGTTAACTACAAGTCCATAGTAACACTTAGTCCCTGTTCACTTAAATGGATTTGAGGGAGAGTGATTAAAGGAATTTAAGAGGATTTGAAGTTAAAATTTTTTGTTGTTTATTTGAGTGAGATTTAGAGGTAAGTGAGAGTGAATTTAAAAGTAAAGTTTGTAAAATTAGTGTGAAATTTGATTGATGTGACAGCTTAAAAAAATTTACTTCCAAATCTACTCTCACTTACTTCCAAAATTCACTCAAATAAATAACAAAAAATTTATCTTCAAATCCTCTCAAATCTATTCAATCACTCTCCCCAAATCCATTCAAGTGAACAAAGACTTAGTTTTATAATTAAAAATAATTTAAACTAATTTTAAACTAGAAAGATAACACAAAATTAAAAGATGGGAGGTGATGAATATCTCGTCTTATTATTTGAAATATATTTGACTTTTACTTTATTCTAAAATATTTATATTCTTTCCAATGTTAGAGTATGTCTCATATATCTATATAAAGAAGAATATAAAATGTATCATATAAAAATATCAATAACAATACAATATTTAAATAATTAAATCGTTTAAATATTTGAAATTAAGTTCGTATTATTTTTTTAACCTCACAACATAGAGCCAGATAAGAAAAATAAAATGATAAGATAAAATAACGAAAAAAAGATAAAAACTAGAGACTTAATTAAGGAACAAATTAAATAACATATACTCAATTGAAAAATACGAAAAAAAAATTACATATTCATTGTAAAAAAATAATAATTAACACTCAGTGAAAAATATTGAAATTTATAAGATACTTAAAAATTAATTATAATCAATATATAAACTTTATAACATTAATATATAATAAAAATGTTTTATTGCAAATCATTATTACATGCAGGATGAAAACTCAATTATGACAACTATAATAAATAGTACAACTTTAAGTCTATTTATAAGTTTGAGAGACGTCTTCTTGTATCTTACATTCTCTAAGAACATATAGTTAATCACATGTGATCCACTAATAATAATTATGCTTTAAATTTAGTAAGAAACCCTTAACTTGGTGATAGCTTGTAATATTCATGGAAGGTTGTTTATTTGAATGTAATAGAAATCATTCTAAAAGCATGAAATATTACCAAAATCTAAGTACACTAACATTATAGATTTTTTATGCACTTCTCTAAATCATATAATTTAGTATAGATTGTTAAAAAGAGTTTTATTTTTCCAGTTCGATATTCGGTAATGTAGAAAACTTTTTTTTACCAGTTCGATAATCGATATAAAAGTAAGAGTATAGAAAATATTGATTTCAAAATTATCATCGTATTTTTATATATTTCATTTTCTTAAAAGTTGAAACATATTAGACAAAATAAAAAGACAAATGTAAACTAGTGTAATAATAGCAATAATAACAGTAGTTAAAAAAATACCTGTATTGTGAAGATAAATGAACAATAAACACTTATTTTTACTATTTAGCTATAGTTATAGTTATTTCAACCTTCATAAATAAGATGAATAAGAAAACAGTAAATGAGAGAGAGATAATGGTATTTTTTTTCTCTATCTTCTCTTTCAAAAATATAAAATATCACTTTTGATACGACTATTTTACTCTAACAAAAGATTGTCAAAAGATAGTAAGATTATGTTTAACTTCTTTTCCTAATGAGAGTAAGATTTTGGCATAGGCGAACGTATTGGGCGTGATGGATGGGGGCAGAATCTTTTCCTCAGCTGTGAACTAAGAAGAAACAGAAGAGTGGGACAGCCTACGCCTCTTTCATTGCAGTTTCCATGAAACAACATGGTCAAGAGTCAGGTATTGCGACTCCACCTCCTCTGCTCCCTTATTTATTGGCGGTGGGCCAACGCGCTTCTCTTCATACTCTTACCCACACAAAACAAAACTTAACCCTCTTTCCTTTTCCAAATATTTCAAACTCTTTTATTTCTTCAATTTCTAGTGTATTATTTTCAACATATTTTTATTAACTAAAATCATATTTTTTACGAATCGAAAATTCTAATTAATAATAATGTCTGAGCGAGAGTGAAAACGTTAGGACCAGTGTGACTGTGCTGTGCCCCTCTTCAGCAGTGCCGTGTATTCATCAGAATCTATGGGAGCACATCAACGTTTCTAACGATACTGTCAATGATTTAGTAGTATGGCCCCACTCACACTCAATTTTCTTTCAACCTATCTATTTAAACGCATCCTTCTCTTCTTTTCTACCATCTTCATCACACTCCATATCACAAACCACATTACATGCCATAACATACCATACCATACCTACTTACTTCCCTTTCTAAATTTCCAAACATGAAGAACACAAACACTACTGTCACTGCTTCATCAAAACTTGACCGCAAAACCATTGAAAGGAACCGCAGAATCCATATGAAAGCTCTCTGCTTCAAGCTTGTTTCAATTATCCCTTCCCAGTACCTCAAACCCACCAAGGTTGGTAACATTCTAACATAACTCAGTCACCCCCTCTCTATCTTTGCAAATTAAGGTTTCATCTTAAGTTCATTGATTGAATCAACGAATGTTTCAGGACATGCTTTCCCAGCAGGACCAGCTCGATCTTGCAGCCACGTATATAAAGCATCTGAGAGAAAGAATAGAGAAACTGAAGGGGGAGAAGGAGCAAGCCATGAAAATGATGAGAACAACCCAAACCAATAACGGGATTTTCAATATTGACGCTGATCAATTGCCTCTACTTGAGATAAAGGAGTTGGGTTCGGGCATTGAAGTGATGTTGATAAGTGGGGTGAATAAGAACTTCATGCTCTATGAAGTAATTAGTGTCCTTGAGGAAGAGGGTGTTGAAGTTGTCACTGCCAACTTCTCTACTGTTGATAATAAGATCTTTTACACAGTTCATGCTCAGGTACAATCAACATATGCTTATCTCTCTATTTTATACTGTTGTTCTTAAAAAAGTACGTCTCAAGTTATTCTCGGCTCCCATTCTGGTCCAGTTTTTGTTAGGGTAAAAAACACCACAATTTATTCTCATTCTGATATACCATATTGTTTTTTTTTCATTTCAGGTTAAAATCTCAAGAGTTGGCGTTGAACCAACGAGGGTATATCAAAAGCTTCAGGAATTGATTGCACCACTAGAAAGCTGGTAGTACATATGCAAGAAAAAATTATTAAAGGCCATTATCGGTGGCCAATGAGAACATGACATCATGCAATGGGAGTGGTTATATATGCACATCAATGGCACCTTAATTAGTGAAGCGATATCTCAAGTGTTATAGCGGATTAGGTTACATATGTTTTAGGAAAATTCATCACTTCACGTGTTAAGATAATGTGTTACTACTTCCATGTGTTCAGCAGTTCTTCACATGTTCAGATGTTACCATTAATTTCATGTGTTTGATTGGTTTAATCTTGAAGTTTAAATGATTTATATTACCCTCCAATGCTCTAGCTTTATTTATATCAAATTAATTACTTAATTAACATCAAACAAAATGCATCCTTAAATTTAATTATATTGTACTTGAAATAATGTAGGGTTGAGATAAAATTATACACTGACGCTTTACCATCCTCGAGCATTCAGTTTGTTGCCTATTGATTATGGCCTTGCATTTCAATCTTTCAGAAGAAAGTTATTTTTGTGTTGTATTTAAATAACTCATTTTCACACCTTGGAACCTATTCTTGTTGATAATAATTATCATACTTAATATTGTAATTCTTTCCGCCAGAGTAATTAGTAATTGTTATAGTTTTGTATTTTTGTTTTGTCTTCCATTATAATATTACACTAATCACCATCTTAATGATACCTTGTGTGCCAGTGTAGATCCTCCCACCATTCCGACGACAATGATATTACATATTTCTATAATATATAATATTAGCCTTGCTTTTCCCGACATGAAAATTGTAGGCAAATGAAAATGGAAAATGAGGACCGCTTTTTTTTTTTTTCCACAAAGAATTTTAGAGGCATATATCACATTCCTGGTTACGCCTCTGGTCCTGACAGAGAAAATGAGATATGATATGGCATGTCAATATTAATTTGGCAAGAAGTTTTGTTTAACTTGGCTGTCAGTGTCAAGCATTTCATCAATTAACTTCTCCTCAAGCTTAAATTAGACAATTTTTTGGGAGAACTACTGACATAATATACCTTATTTATTTTATGTTAAGGACCACATTTACTGCCATGCATGGTTAATCTTATTAGATTTAATTTATTTTTCATTCATATTTATATATTTATGTTGATATATTTATATTCTATTTTTATATTATTTTAAATAATTATATATATATATATATATCAATTATACTTTCTTCCTATTGAATAAGATATACAATTTTTATCTTTTCTTTTCTTATAACATACTTTGCTAACACTGGATTTATATTAGATAAAAAATTAATTAAAAACATACCATACTAATTAATTAAGGTTCACATTTTTACCTCAAGCTTCGTGCACCTAGAAGCACCTAGAAGCTTTCTCTGCGTTATGTCACCGAATAAGATATACATATACAAAATATGAGCAGCCATGGCTTACTTTTACAATCTCGTACAACCAAACATAGTCATTAAATTCATTCATTGACCTAGTAAAGATAATACATACAGTTTTTATCAAAGGACACTGTGGCAGAACCACACTGTTTTTAATTCGAAGCATTCATAAAAGCTCCTTCACATTTTTCATTCAAAAGTTCTTCTCTCTCTCTCTCTCTCTCTCTCTCTCTCTCTCTCTCTCTCTCTCTCTCTCTCTCTCTCTCTATATATATATATATATATATATATATATATTTTAACCATTAGATACATCGCTTTCTTTTTATACGTTCAACAATTGTGTGATGTTTGCGAAAGAAAGATACACTACGACAAAAAATTTCATGTCATGAAAGTTTAATAGTTAAGCTTCACAGAGAAGGGAAAATAAACTCTCTTTATGATACCAAGGTTCTGCTTAAATAATATTTAAATACTTCTAATTACCTTGTAATGGAAGAAATGGATAATTTTTATAATAATATGTACTAAAATAAATACTGTTTTAAAACATGTTTTTATCTTTTAAAAATAGTGACAATTATGCTCTAAAATATGATACAATTTCCGAAAAGGTATTTTTTTATGCCGTTCGTTTTCACAGAAAAAAAAACGTAGATTAATGATTTTTATGACAGAAGTTGATGAAAAAAAAGTTTATATAAAAAATATTAATTATCTTGTTTTAATTTTATTTTAAATACCTTCCTTTATATATAAAAAAAAAACTAAAAACTATCATGCATTTTGAATATTATCTCTCTCTATATATATGTTAAATATGAATAAATATAAAATTATTATCGCGTAATATCACTCTCGAGAATGCTGTTAGCAATATCTATGATTGATACTATATGACTTGTTTATTATTGATTACCAAAATTTTAAGGTTATTATAAATTCTAGTGATGGATTGTGAATATTAAAAATATGTGTTCATTTACGTTAAACTAAATAACTGTATTCTACTTTATTATTGGTGTTGCTATTTATTTGTTTTTCTATATTCACATTTGAATTAGGTTAAAAATATTTTTCTCTATACTGAACAATATTAATTTGAACTGAAAATAATGTTTCAACGAATGAGAATTTGCCTAAATGAACAGTGTAACGTGTATAGAGTTGACAGTGACATTTCAATAATTGAATTTCATAACCGCCTTACCTTTCTTGACTCTAACCATCAAAAGAAAATAAAGGAATTGTAAGGCGCAGCTTTTGGACTAAATGCACTTTCATGACAAATATTACTCCGTCTTCTTTGGTTCGTTAGAAATCATGACCTTTTCATTTTTTCTTTTATTTAATAAAAAAATCGTATTCATTATTAAGAAATATTAAATATTTTGAAGTTTTAAAAATGGATCTTGTATTGGTTTTGAAGTTAGATTTAATGTCATCTAGTATTGAGGTTATTCATTACATAATCATAATTTTTATTTATTTTTATTCTACAAAAGAGTAGATATTGGTATGCTTTTTTGTATAAAACTTCCTTATCTTTTTATTAAAAAAAGTTTTTTTTTCCCATAATTAAACTCCCTCCGTTTCTTTTAAATATTCACTCTTTTTATGTGAAAATATTGGAAATATTTTGTTTCAATTTGTTTGTAGTGAAAAAAATTAAAAGTAACAGTAACTTTTTTTTTTAATTGCAGTCTTATGTGCTTTAAAAAAATTATACGATAGTGTGAAGGTAAAGAGAGAAAGAGAGAAAATATTATATATATATATATAATAATATATATAATAATAATAATAATATTAATAGGTATGACTTGTAAAATACTTATAGCAAAAGTTGAAAAATCTATCTTCTATAAGAAAATATAATTAATTGACCATGTATATTTTATTGGTTTTGTGTCTGTGTGTGTGAATCACAAGGCTACTATATCCAGGGAAGATATTTAGAATTACAAAATCATGATAGAAAACACTAGCATATGAACAAATACATAACATCAGACATATAATCAAATTATGTGGCACAAGTATCTAAGATTTGACCATAATTAACTAAAATGTATGAGGCCAATAAAACTCCCTCCAACGTAAGTGAAATAATTAAATTCAACTATGCATTGATCTGGTTCAACGAATGCTTTTGTCTCATTCACGTATATATCGTATTTGTATTTTTGCTTCAAGAAGTAATCATTTATTATTTACAAGAAATAAAGTAATTTTTAACTTAATGATGGATTAATTTATTTTTAATATACTGGAAATATTTCTCTTTGCAAAACTGTATTTATTTGCAGAGCCGAAAAATAATAAATTCCCATAGGTACATCGATAACGAGTGTTTAATTTTTTGTAGGAACTAAAATTTACAAAATTATGGATTCAAAATATATTATGTGATAAGAAAGATTAGAAGAATTAAAAATGAAATAAAATATTTAAAAGAGAAAAGAATAATATATTTTTATCGTTTATTCACCTCAAAAGAAGTAACAAAAAGTTTCTTTCTTTTTTTGTCAGAAGTGAGCATTAAACTTACTGACATAATGAATTTAGTATAAAATTTGTGCATGTAGATAAAATATATATCTGTAATCGAAGGGACACACATATTCTATATCCACCTTTTCTTTTGCCTTTTGTCAAAAGTAGGAAGATTGAGTAAAAAAATATGAATAATGAATGATGATGCACGTGTTAATATGCGACTTTTTAAAAAACACGTGGTAATGGTAATAATGGATGTAAAGGTAATGATTTGGGACCGGTTTGAATAAACATGTTCCATGTATGAGGGTAAGGTAAGGAAGATGGAGATCTAAAAGGGCACGAGGTAAAATCAACGTAGTCAAGTCAAAGTGCTCCTTTTGGTGTTTTTTTCTTCACAGAAGCATTAGTATTTCAGCATTGTTGAATGAATGATATAGAATTAGATTGTTTAGTATGTCCGAAGAAGCTTCGGAGAAACTCAGCACTCATCACAACGCCGTTCCTTAGTGCTTCAGCTCACTTCCACTTTCACACACACTGCTCTAACCACTCACCGTAATGCAGGACACAACCATGTGGGACCCATTACTTTTGAATACAGTTTTTCTACTTTAAAATACGACTCAATTCCTCTATTCTTCAAAGTCATCATAAAAACTAATAATTATAATAATAACATTTTTAAATCAAAACAAACTGTTTATTTTAGAATTCGATCATATCTTACAATTATTTAATATATTATTAAGAATATATAAATTTATAAGGTCACTTCATAATAAAAATTAGAAAAAAGAGTAAGAAAGATTATGAGTTCTATTTTTTTATTGGTTCACATTTTTTAATTTTAATGAAACTTGGTGAAAAGTATAAACTTTTAGTCATACGTGATAAAAATGTAAAATCACAATAGATCCTTATGTAAACCAGTTTTCAATGGTAAATTGTGTTAGTCAAACTTTTAATGGTATTCCAAGAAAAAAGACACCAAAACAATTTTTTCTTTCAAATTATTAAAAATTAAGATTAATTTTAAGATGAGGAAAAAGACTTATCCCAATTATGATAAACATACATATAGTTGAGTTTCGTATGAGTAAAAATATTTTAGTAAAAATATTTTAGTAAAATTATTTGAGTAAGTAAATTTTTTTCCCTGAATGACTTATTTATTATTGTTATATATTAATTAATCCATGTAAAAAAACATTGATTGTTGTAACATCCCAATAAATAGTAATAACCATTAATTAGAATTAATTACAATTAACAGTAAACAGTCAACAGTCTTTACCACTAACAGAGATCAAAAGCCGAACGGCTAGAAATGCAGCATTACAAAGTCGAGCCCAAAAAAATAATAGCGAACGCTAACAACGAACGGTTTTACAACATAAGTAACCGAACGTCCTAAAACATAAACAAAACTATTAACAACTACAAAAAAAACGAGCGATCTACTGCTCGGCCTTAACTTCCACTTCGACTAGGTTGGCGTCCTCCAAATTTTCTTCTTCCAACATAGCCTCAAGTGGCACCTCTCCATCTGCTCACATCCACAACGGATGATCATTGCATTGACAAGACGGACGTACATAAACAGTAGACAACACAAGGAAATTGCAAGGGTAAGCTTAGGTAATTTAATTCATACATATCACATACAATTTAACATACGAATTTAACACACAAGACAAGCATTAATACATCGAAGCATAATATGATTCATCCAAAACTCTCCTAAGACCGACCGTCCGGACTGTGTGAATCCATGTAACCGCAGGCGTTCATGCACCCGGTTGGTGTAGTAACTGGGACCCTCATCAGCTGCCAACCGAGGTTAACCCTATCAGCCTCAAAGTACTCAATAGGGCTAGGGCCTCCTGCCATTCCCACGCATGACCTACTCTCCTCTACATGAGAAGAGCACTCACGGAATATCAGGATGATCAGCCATCAGCGATTTTACCATGGTCACACTTTACAACTCATCATAATCTTTCATAGAGACGTTCCTCCTTGGAACGCTCGTTCAAAATTCCAAAATCATAATCTCGTCTCATATATGGTTCGCACACTTCATAATTCACTCAACATCACACTTTCATTCTTAGTTACACTTCTTTAAAAAGGACGAACGTTAATTAACTGTATAAACGAACGCTATTTAATATCGGGACGAACGCTATTTAGAAATCAGGACGAACGCTATTTGTGATCGGAATGAACGATATTTAAAATTTGGACGAACGCTATTTAGAAATCAATAATTATTCAATTAGTACGAGCGCTGGATAGAAGACCTTGCGCGATTTAGAAAACGGACGCTCGTTATAAAGCCGAGCGCTATCTCGGACGAACGCTTGGTAGAATACCGTGCGCCGTTTAAGATGAACGTTCGACATAAGGCCGAACGCTTATCAAGGACGAACGCTCGACAGAGGGTCGAACGCTATCAAAGACGAACGCTCGACATAAGGGCGAGCGCTACTTATCAAGGACGAACGCTCGACATAAGGACGAGCGCTACCTATCATTTATCTTTTTGAACGAGCGTTCGGTCTAAGACCGAACGCCACTTAGGACGAACACTCAATTAGCATTTCAAATGGGGACGCTCGTTCTAAAACAGAATTCTTTCCAAAAGAAAGAATTTAACTCTAATTCGATTTTAGAGAAGACGAACGGTATATGACCGTACAAGGACGAGCGTAATTGTTCAATCAGAGAAAATGATGTTGTTCCAGATTTTTCAGTTTACAATGACTTTACAGGTTTCATACGATTCATAACTTATGATTTTTCTCCACCATAAATCTCATACATTACAGAATTCACATTATCATTTCATCTCATACAGAATTCAATCATATTCCAGATCATACGTTTCATTCTCAACATACAGTGCAACCAATCTTACAAATATACGTCCAGTACAATAACAGAGTTCGTTCACGCATGCTTAAACCATCAAACATTTCATACATTTCAGACATCCAGTATACTTCAGGCATTTCATAAACATCAACAAGTATTAAATTAAATTACTAAAGCTTCCCTTACCTGGTCTAGCAATGAACTCCCTAAGCGTATGCGTTTAACTTGTCCAAATACAGATTTCTACCCTCAACGTGCTCTTCGAATGTTTCACTAAATCTAACCACAAGAAACGGAGACAAACTCAGCTTATACTCTAACATGCAGCAGGACCAGCGTCCGCATGCAACTCTGAACGGAGCGTTTTAGGGTTCGAAAACTTACCAGTTCAGATTTCAGTTCCGCTCGGTTCAAATGAAAGCTCCGGACACCGTGAACGATCCTACGGTTTCTGAAATGGAAGCAGAGGTGCTGGTGGTGAGTGATCTTAGAGAGAAGATGAAAAGAGTTTAGAGAGAAGCTGGAGAAAAGAAATGGCCAGAGTTTCGTGAGAAAGAAGGTGAATGCAGAAATGAGAGAAAGTGTTTTTCAGAGAAATCATTTTCTCTTCCTCGCCGAACGACCATGCAACCACGTACGGCCACCTGGCTTCCACTACAGCTTTTAGAAGCTCCGGACGTGACAGATGGCGTCAGCGCATGCAGAATGCAGAGAGCGTTCCCGCAGGACGAACGTCCATTCTCTTCATGCCACTTGCTTTCCACCAACGATCTGGAACGCTCCCTCAGTGACACATGGCAGGCGCATGCAGATTGGGTTTTGACGTGGCACAGTGTATTAAATGGGTTCAGAGGGTGGGATTTGGTGCGTTAAATATCTAGGGTCTCACAATCTCCCTAACTACAAAAATTTTCGTCCTCGAAAATTCTAGGACTTACCAGGGAACAATTGAGGGTATAGCTCCTTCATGGCCTCTGCAACCTCCCATGTTGAGTCGCCAGTCTTCGCATCCCACACCACTTTCACAAGACGAACGTCCTTCCCTTTGTAGAGTCTGGTGCGGCTGTCTTCAATGCAGACTGGTTGCATCTCCAGCGTTCGATCTGGGCGAAGTTGGACATCTTCCAACTCTAGTACGTGTGATGGATCAGCTACATACTTCCGGAGTTGGGAAACGTGAAAGACCGGATGTAGATTGGACAGTTGAGGTGGTAAAGCTAGTTCATACGCAACTGATCCAATCTTCTTCAGAATTTGATAAGGCCCTACGAACTTGGGTGAAAGCTTCTTTGGACGAAGGACTCTTCCCACTCCAGTGATTGGATTCAACCTGTGAAACACGTGATCTCCAGCAGCAAACTCTAAGGGTCTTCTTCTCTTATCAGCATAGGATTTCTGCCTGCTTTGAGACGTCTTCAATCGTTCTTGAATCAGTTTCACCTTCTCGGTTGTTTGCTGGATTAATTCTGGTCCAGTTAATACATTCTCGCCTTCTTGGAACCAACACAGTGGCGTTCGACATTTCCTTCCGTAAAGAGCTTCAAACGGTGCCATTCCTATGCTTGCTTGAAAACTGTTGTTATATGTGAATTCAACGAGCGGCAGAACTTCATCCCAAACTCCCATATGATCTAGGGCGCACGTCCTCAACAAGTCCTCGAGCGTCTGGATGGTTCGCTCAGATTGGCCGTCCGTCTGAGGGTGATAAGCAGAACTCATTCGCAACTTGCTTCCCAATTCTCCTTACAACGATTGCCAAAAACGAGATGTGAATCTCGTGTCTCGGTCTGAAATGATGCTGGACGGTACTCCATGTAGACGAACGATCTCTTTGATGTAGAGCTTGGCCAAGTTGGTCATAGATATCTTCAAGTTGACCGCTAGGAAGTGAGCACTCTTCGTTAGACGATCCACTACTACCCAAATAGAATCGTGATTCTTGACCGTGCGAGGCAAGTGAGTCACGAAGTCCATTGAAATGTTGTCCCACTTCCATTCGGGAATCTCCAAAGGTTGTAGTAAGCCGCCCGGTCTTTGATACTCCGCTTTGGCACGTTGACAGGTTAAACAAGATGCCACAAAACGTGCGACATCACTCTTCATTCCAGGCCACCAGAACGAACTCCAAAGATCTTGGTACATCTTAGTCATACCAGGATGAATGTTAAGACGACTATGATGTGCTTCCTCCAATATGATTCGCTTCATCTCGCCATCATTAGGAACGCACATCCTACCTAAGTAACGCAACATACCGTCCGTTCCCGCGTTGAAATGTTTGGCCTGATCCGTACCGAGCGCGCTTAAGATCTTCACTAGTTCATCATCCTCACGTTGCTTCATCCAGATTCGGTCGAACACATCACTTGTTATTCTAAAGGTGCAGCATTTGATACTGTTCGGCTCCAACTCGAACTGCAACTTTAGGTCTCTAAAGCTCTCCACTAGATTGAGTTCTTTCACCATCATAGCTGAAACATGAACCGACTTCCTGCTTAGTGCGTCCGCTACTACGTTAGCCTTTCCCGGATGGTAAAGTAACTCAAATTCATAATCTTTCAAAAATTCTAGCCACCTCCTTTGCCTCATATTCAGCTCCTTTTGATCAAAGAGATACTTAAGACTCTTGTGATCACTAAAGACTTGAAACGTTGCTCCATACAGATGATGCCTCCAGATTTTTAATGCAAACACGACTGCTGCCAGCTCTAAGTCGTGTGTGGGGTAATTCTTCTCATGGATCTTCAACTGTCTAGAAGCGTAAGCCACCACCTTCCTCTCCTGCATCAGTACGCAGCCCAAACCTTGATACGACGCATCACAATATACTTCAAACGGTTTGGCCGTGTCTGGGATGACTAACACTGGAGCGCTCGTCAATTTCTTCTTCAATTCCTGGAAGCTCTCCTCACAACGATCAGTCCATGCGAACGGCTGATCCTTCCTGGTGAGATAAGTCAGAGGGGCTACTATCTTAGAGAATCCCTCAATGAACCGCCTATAGTAGCCCGCGAGCCCCACGAAGCTTCTAACCTCTGTGACCGAACGTGGGCTCTCCCAATCCAGCACTGCTTTCACCTTGGCTGGATCCACTGCAATACCTCCTGCAGAAACGACGTGCCCCAAGAACTGGATTTCCTTCATCCAGAATTCACACTTTGAACGCTTGGCATACAATTCTTTCTCCCTCAATACGCTCAACACGATTCTCAAATGGTCTTCATGCTCCTCAAAGCTCTTGGAATAGATAAGGATGTCATCAATAAACACCACTACAAATTTGTCCAGGTACGGTCTGAAAATCCTGTTCATGTAGTCCATGAAAATTGCAGGTGCGTTCGTCACTCCAAAGGGCATCACCACATATTCATAATGACCATAACGAGACCGAAATGCTGTCTTATGAATATCTCCCTCCTTCACTCTAATCTGATGATAGCCCGAACGTAGATCAATCTTTGAAAACACGCACGCACCTTGCAACTGATCCAGTAGGTCGTCTATCCTTGGAAGTGGATACTTGTTCTTGATAGTCAGCTTATTAAGTTGCCTATAATCAATGCAGAGCCGAGAGCTGCCATCCTTCTTCTTGACCAGCAACACAGGTGCTCCCCATGGTGAAACACTCGGCCTGATGAACCTCTTATCCATCAACTCCTCAATTTGCCTCTTAAGCTCTACCAACTCGGCGGGTGCCATTCTATAAGGTTGAACCGAGATGGGTGCAGCAGTGGTCACCAAGTCGATCGTGAACTCAACCTCGCGTATAGGAGGTAGACCAGGGACTTCATCCGGAAAGACGTCCGGAAAGTCATCCACTACCGTTCGTCCTCCACTGCTCTTATCATAGGACGAACGTTCCACTTCGTTGTCTTCATACGTCATGATCAGAAAACAGCTCGCCCCTTCCATGATGTCTTCCTTCAACTGACCGCAATCGACAGACAACTCCTCCTCTTCTTCACCTGGGAAGACTAACTCCTTCTTTCCACAATCAATGAGGATCCGATTGGTAGCCAACCAATCCATCCCCAAAATTACTTCTAAGTCTTGAAGGGGTAAGCAAATGAGATTGACCTTATATCTACGCCCTTCAACTTCTATTGGACATCTCACACAAGCTGTAGACGTCTTAATCCCACCAGCCGCTGGGGTTGACACCACCAAGTCGAACTGTAATTCACTCTCCACTAGCCCCAGTTTCTCAACGCATGCCTTCGAGATGAAGGAATGAGTTGCCCCCGAATCATACAACACTACACACGGCTTTCCAAACAAGAAGCAAGTGCTGGTGATGAGCGTACCTGATCGAGCAGCTTCAGCACCCGTAATTGCATAAACTCTTCCTGTAGCTTGTGCACGTCCACCTCTTCCTTGTTGGGCTCTTCCAGCGTTCGGCGGCCTCATTGCCGCACGTCCTCCCACATAGCACTCGTTCTCCAAGTGCCCATTCCTTCTGCATTTAGTGCAGTATTTTCCCCCATTCAGTTGAGGACAAGCCCACCTCAGGTGTGGTCCTCCACACTGGAAACATGCCACACTCCTTGGCTGTCCAGACTGGCCGACAGTAGCCAAGGCTTGGGATCCACTCGCGTTGACTGCTGGACGAGCGTAAGGGGATCCTCTCTGATTAACATTTCCCTTTGAGACAATCGGCCCCCTTACTGTCTGCTGTTTCTTGTGCCGTTCCGCCTCTGCCAGGTTCTTCTCCAACACCTTGGCCCTCTCCACCATAGCAGGGAACGTTCGGATACACAAACTGGAAACTACAACCTTCAAATCACTGCGTAGACCGTTCTCAAATTTTCTGCACTGCCACTCCTCACTGGTGGCCATTGTATTGAAGTGAATCAAGTGTTTGAACTTGTTCGTATATTCAGAGACTGACATTCCCCCTTGAACCAGCTGTAAAAACTCAACCTCCTTTGCAAAACGGACACTGTCAGGGAAGTACTCTTCATAGAATTTGTTTCTGAACACTTCCCAAGTAATCTGCTGGTGAGCGTCCGTCAGAATGGCTCTGGCGCTCGCCCACCAGTGGCTGGCTTCTCCAGTCAGCAAGTACTCCGCATATGCCAAGCGGTTTTCATCCGGACATCTCTTGGCGTTGAAAATTCTCTCCATATCTCTCAGCCACTGGTCTGCTTCATCCGGAAGACACTTGCCACTGAACTTGGACGGATGGTGCTGGAGAAAACTCTCCAAGCTCCATTCAGCATTAGGTTGGGTGGCATGTTGAGTGGCGTTTGAAGAAGAAGCTCCAGTCGCACCTCTAGTGGCAGCCAAAATCTCCATCAATTGCCTTTGCGTGTTTTCAGAATTAACACGCGAGGCCTCCAAACCTTGCATAGCAGCTTGGTTTTGCTGCATCAGAGTGGCGTTTTGCTCCATGAGGGTGGTATTTTGCTGTTGGAGTCTCTCAATGACGTTCTCCAACAATCTAGAGTTGTTGGAAGCATCAGGTTCACTCGGTTGAGGTGGGGGAGGAAGTCTAGGAGCCATTCGTTCTCTGGTTCATCAGAAAACGAGCGTTAGAATTGCTCAAGAGTTAAATAATTCCATAACTCACTAAACACAATACAAGCACACAACGAAAACATAGTGTACTCATAACTTACACGTCCTTAAAAGAACAAAACTGCTCTGATACCAATAAATGTAACATCCCAATAAATAGTAATAACCATTAATTAGAATTAATTACAATTAACAGTAAACAGTCAACAGTCTTTACCACTAACAGAGATCAAAAGCCGAACGGCTAGAAATGCAGCATTACAAAGTCGAGCCCAAAAAAATAATAGCGAACGCTAACAACGAACGGTTTTACAACATAAGTAACCGAACGTCCTAAAACATAAACAAAACTATTAACAACTACAAAAAAAACGAGCGATCTACTGCTCGGCCTTAACTTCCACTTCGACTAGGTTGGCGTCCTCCAAATTTTCTTCTTCCAACATAGCCTCAAGTGGCACCTCTCCATCTGCTCACATCCACAACGGATGATCATTGCATTGACAAGACGGACGTACATAAACAGTAGACAACACAAGGAAATTGCAAGGGTAAGCTTAGGTAATTTAATTCATACATATCACATACAATTTAACATACGAATTTAACACACAAGACAAGCATTAATACATCGAAGCATAATATGATTCATCCAAAACTCTCCTAAGACCGACCGTCCGGACTGTGTGAATCCATGTAACCGCAGGCGTTCATGCACCCGGTTGGTGTAGTAACTGGGACCCTCATCAGCTGCCAACCGAGGTTAACCCTATCAGCCTCAAAGTACTCAATAGGGCTAGGGCCTCCTGCCATTCCCACGCATGACCTACTCTCCTCTACATGAGAAGAGCACTCACGGAATATCAGGATGATCAGCCATCAGCGATTTTACCATGGTCACACTTTACAACTCATCATAATCTTTCATAGAGACGTTCCTCCTTGGAACGCTCGTTCAAAATTCCAAAATCATAATCTCGTCTCATATATGGTTCGCACACTTCATAATTCACTCAACATCACACTTTCATTCTTAGTTACACTTCTTTAAAAAGGACGAACGTTAATTAACTGTATAAACGAACGCTATTTAATATCGGGACGAACGCTATTTAGAAATCAGGACGAACGCTATTTGTGATCGGAATGAACGATATTTAAAATTTGGACGAACGCTATTTAGAAATCAATAATTATTCAATTAGTACGAGCGCTGGATAGAAGACCTTGCGCGATTTAGAAAACGGACGCTCGTTATAAAGCCGAGCGCTATCTCGGACGAACGCTTGGTAGAATACCGTGCGCCGTTTAAGATGAACGTTCGACATAAGGCCGAACGCTTATCAAGGACGAACGCTCGACAGAGGGTCGAACGCTATCAAAGACGAACGCTCGACATAAGGGCGAGCGCTACTTATCAAGGACGAACGCTCGACATAAGGACGAGCGCTACCTATCATTTATCTTTTTGAACGAGCGTTCGGTCTAAGACCGAACGCCACTTAGGACGAACACTCAATTAGCATTTCAAATGGGGACGCTCGTTCTAAAACAGAATTCTTTCCAAAAGAAAGAATTTAACTCTAATTCGATTTTAGAGAAGACGAACGGTATATGACCGTACAAGGACGAGCGTAATTGTTCAATCAGAGAAAATGATGTTGTTCCAGATTTTTCAGTTTACAATGACTTTACAGGTTTCATACGATTCATAACTTATGATTTTTCTCCACCATAAATCTCATACATTACAGAATTCACATTATCATTTCATCTCATACAGAATTCAATCATATTCCAGATCATACGTTTCATTCTCAACATACAGTGCAACCAATCTTACAAATATACGTCCAGTACAATAACAGAGTTCGTTCACGCATGCTTAAACCATCAAACATTTCATACATTTCAGACATCCAGTATACTTCAGGCATTTCATAAACATCAACAAGTATTAAATTAAATTACTAAAGCTTCCCTTACCTGGTCTAGCAATGAACTCCCTAAGCGTATGCGTTTAACTTGTCCAAATACAGATTTCTACCCTCAACGTGCTCTTCGAATGTTTCACTAAATCTAACCACAAGAAACGGAGACAAACTCAGCTTATACTCTAACATGCAGCAGGACCAGCGTCCGCATGCAACTCTGAACGGAGCGTTTTAGGGTTCGAAAACTTACCAGTTCAGATTTCAGTTCCGCTCGGTTCAAATGAAAGCTCCGGACACCGTGAACGATCCTACGGTTTCTGAAATGGAAGCAGAGGTGCTGGTGGTGAGTGATCTTAGAGAGAAGATGAAAAGAGTTTAGAGAGAAGCTGGAGAAAAGAAATGGCCAGAGTTTCGTGAGAAAGAAGGTGAATGCAGAAATGAGAGAAAGTGTTTTTCAGAGAAATCATTTTCTCTTCCTCGCCGAACGACCATGCAACCACGTACGGCCACCTGGCTTCCACTACAGCTTTTAAAAGCTCCGGACGTGACAGATGGCGTCAGCGCATGCAGAATGCAGAGAGCGTTCCCGCAGGACGAACGTCCATTCTCTTCATGCCACTTGCTTTCCACCAACGATCTGGAACGCTCCCTCAGTGACACATGGCAGGCGCATGCAGATTGGGTTTTGACGTGGCACAGTGTATTAAATGGGTTCAGAGGGTGGGATTTGGTGCGTTAAATATCTAGGGTCTCACAATTGTCAATCATTTTGGAATTAAAGGAATATATTTTAAATTTATGATTTTTTTTTTGGAATAAATTGTTGCACACTCACTATTGATGATTCTTAATTCGATATATCTGTGGCTTACCTCTAAAAAAAACTTGTAATAATTTTTTATTTTGATTTTCAACTTTTTATAAAGTCAATTTACTAATTTTACTCTCTTTTTTTAATAAATTTTAATATAGACATGTCTACGTAGTGGCACGAAGATGGGTTTACACATTTTTATATTTATCAAGTAATGGTATACTCACATTCACCCCTGTCTCTTTATTTTCTTTTTTATGCTAACAAATATTTGAATATTTAATAGACCATTTGAAGAAAATTGCATAAAATGAAAATAATTAATTAGGAATAACTAAAGTTTATTTATAGATACATTTTTTTATCTTTTCTATTTAAATCAATTTTGGATGGTAATAAGAAAGAAAAAGTAATAACAATAAGTTATTATATTATATTAAATAAAATATTTTTAGAAAATTCTGGTAATAAAATTAAACACGTGTAAGAAGGTTAGAAAAGAAAAGTTAAATCATCACATCTTACGAATTTTTTTTAAAAAAAAAATGAGAAACAACAATAATTATATCAAACAAATTGAATTATGAGGTAGGTGTCATAAAATCGTAAACAAATAAATTTGGTTCTATTATAAATTAAGAGGTCTACATTCCTAAATACCAAAAAATAAATAATAAGTAAAAATATTTGAATTAAAAGACCTTCTATTAAGTGAGTTAGGAAAATACGATTTGATTTTAAAGTAGGTTAAAGTATGAAGTAGGAACTGAAATAAGAGGTTTGGCTTTATCTGTTATGTATGATAAGATAATGTATACATATATTATATATTTCAAGACATGTAATGTACTTATCGTAAACATTTCTGTTAACCTGCTTTATCAAAGTGAACATACATCTAAAATATGAAAAGAAGGGTTGCTTTTTACTTCAAGTAAAATTGTTTCATAAATTTAAATTATTTAAATCAATAAAAAAAGATCTCTTATTTATTAATTATATTTTAGAATAATCGTTTTGATTTTGTGTTGAAAGGGTGTGTGAATATAATGAATGGCCTTTTTTTTTTCTCTTTTCATCGTTTTGTGCCGATAAAAAATAAATAGGGCCCATTTAGGATTGCGTTTCAACTGTTTGAGGATAATAATGAATCAAGTCGGCTTTATACCATTGGATCAACTTAACAATGTGGGCTATGATTTCGGTTGCTCATGGAGAACTGACGTACCAGTTCTCTCTCACGTGTGAAAAAAATTTAGATATTTTTGAGGTTGGAAGTTGTTATTTTGTCTTTTGATTGTGTGAAGATATTTTTTTTAAGGATGGCTTTATTCCTATGACGTCTCAGTTTATTTCAAAATTTCAGTTTGAAGTTGCTAACACCCAAATTTGCTTGGATGGCAACAACTTTTCACACGATAACTTTTGGAAAATGAAATGACAGATTAAAAAATTACTTTTTCAAATGGCTTTATAGAAAAATTTATAGAATGAATTTTTAAGAATAATTTTTTTGGAAATACATTTTAAATCTAATTTAATTTTATAAAATTAATTTATAAAATAATATTAATGTTATGTGAAATAATATATTTAATAAATAATAAATTTTGTTAAAATAAATTTTAATAATAAACGTCTAATTTAATCTTATCAATTTGTAATATTGAGTTTGTATTCATTTGTATAATATAAATTAATTTTATTTTAATTAATGTAAACTTTTAATGTTATTTATATAAATAATTTGAAATATTTTTAGAACAAAGCGATTATATAAAATATTTTAAATAAAAGGCAATTTTAGAAGTCTATAAATAATTTAATCTTTTGAAACTATACAAACTTAAATTTATGAAAAAAAAGTAATCTGAACTTTTTATTTTTTCCCCATCTAATGTCTATATGTTTTTCTTCTTGGGAAGTCATTTACACAACATTATATAAGATACTATCGGATTTGTCTCCATTATAATTGTGAACACAATTTCATTGTGAATTCGTTGTTGATTTTAGATTGTCTATATAGTAACAGTGAAACATTAAATCAAACTTATTTTTCTATTAACACCACGAAGACCACTGTTATTTCTCAATTAAAGTTAGTTAAAATAACCTTCTTCAACATCAACACTAATTTTCTAATTAATGTCAAACATGATTTTCTTTTATTGACATCAACTAGAGTTGTTATTTTGGTAATGATAACTAGGATTGTTTTTCTGTCAACATTAATCAAAGGTTTGATTTTTTCAACATAGGTCTTTTTTATTTTTTGGTCAATTCAGATTTAACAAAAGTTATTTTTTGGTTGATGTTAACTGTTTCGGATGTGAGGGGCTGTGCTGGTCCCACGTCTCCACGTCACTCTCTTCTCGTATTTCGTACGTCATATTCTCTGTACTCACTCCTCAGTTCGCCGGTGGGAGACCTGCAAAAGATTCTCCGATGCCAAAGTCAGTTGAGAGCTAAGGCGTTTTTCTCAGGCAGTAATGAATGTGCAGTAAATGCAACCTATCTACCACTCACCCTGGATCTGTATTTATAGTTTTCGCTATGGGCTTGAGATTAGTGAAAAGTTAATCACGGCCCAATTCAACCCAAATAGCTTTTAAACCCTACTTACCTTAAACTAAGATGATTAGTAACATGGTCGGCCGCCCTCGCGGGTCTTATCCTCGAGACCAGCCCGTCCTGACGGGTCCACGGCCTGGGCGGCCGGCTTCGGGTGAGTTTTGAGTATGGGCGCACGGGTGTCCGCCCTGCCATACATAACCTTTCACAATAGTGTGATCACGGGGCACATGGGCGTCCGCCCTTCAATACCTAACCCTTCCCATCAGTAAGTAAAAATGTAGTTTCCTGGGTCTCATACGCTAATGTGGGCGGCCGGTCCGTTTGGTAGTCCGATGACATGGATGTCCTTCTGTACGACATCCGGTCCTTAGGTCTCATACAGTGATGTGGGCGACCGGTCCGTTTGGCAGTCCAATGACGTGGATGTCCTTCTGTACGGTGTCCGGTCCCTGCTGGTACATTAACAAAGTTTTTTTATTGTGGTAAGTGAAACTATTATTTGACCAATGAAAACCAAAAGAAAAATCATTTCATGATGGAATTGTTTTTTATTGACATTGTTGAGATCCTGTTTTTCACACTATTTCTTTTATCGATGTCATCAAATTTTATTTTTTAATTGACATTTATTGATATAACTTTTTTTGTGATATTTATTGTGACTATTTTTTAATTGACAACTAATGTTAATTTTTTTAAAAGTTGTTTTAATGTATAGATAGAGAGATACACTTTTACAATTTAATCATATCTTATTTTACTTAAATACGTCAATTTTCTTGAGTATGCTATTTGTGTCTTGATATAATTCAAATTTAAGCTGTGTCAAAAATATTTCAATGCTTAAGTTAGTCTTTAGATTACCAATGGGTTAAAATAGATAAGTCTTAAATGCTCAATAAATGCTACCACCAACGTCTCTACCTTACTTTTGTATTTATAAATTTCTAAGTAAGTCTAGTATAGGTCCAATCACGACCCATTATTGCTTAAGTATGTTTTTACTTTATTAATAAAAAAGATTAGTCTTTATGTCGAACGATTATGATCGCTGTAACAAACCATTCAATCACTTGTGTGATTAATTTATCGTTATACGTAAGCCGATCGGTTTATATAGTACAAAAATCAATCAATATTTTTCTTTCTCTAATGCTAAACATGGTTATTTTCAACCCATATTACATTATGTTTCAAGCCAATATCATTTGACAATTTTTTTTATAAATATTCTTATTTACATCCCAAAAATTTTGTTAAAAAGACATAAATATTAAAATATATACATGAAGTAAAAGCTACTTTTAAGAACGGTTTTAAATATAAATACTCAAGAATAAACTATCCTAAAGTTTAAGTTTTAAATATTATAAAATATCAAATTTGATGTTATCTAGGAATATACATTTTGGTGCTGTCTTAAATTTAAATATTTATATATTTTTTCTGTGGATATTTAAGTAGGGTATTGTTGTTATGATATCTGTTCGACTAATATTGTAAACAGATTTTTGTAGATTTCTTTTAGATATAAGAACGCATGATTTGTTTTAAAAAAATAAAATAAAATAAGGTGTTTTATCCTACACTTCCAACCTTTCATCTGTATCTCCAAAAATCTTAATTTTAATCTTGAATATCTGCATTTCTAACTTTTTCAAACATTTCATTTTTATTTCTAATAAATAATTTTTTTTTAATTTCTTTCTTATTAAATAAAATTTAATAAATATTTTTTTATTTTTTTATCTTTAAAGACGCTTTAACTAATATCTTTTTATTTTTTCTCTTTCATATAATTTTATATTTTAATAATTATTAAAGTATGATTTATATTATAATAATAGTTATATTAAAAAAAGAAAATAAAATAATTAAAATAAAAATATAAAATAAAATAAATAATAAAAATAATATAAAATTTGATTTAATATATTCAAATATATTAAAATATTAAAATAAATAAAACAGTTATTAAATTTTAAACAAAAACAAAAATGTTAAAAAACTTGTTTATTGGATATCTTTAACAGTTTTGTTTCTTATTTAAAATTTAATAAATATTTAATTTAATTAAAAATTATAATATAATTTATTACATTTTTATAATTTAATAATTATTAAAATATGATTTATATTTTTAGAATAGTTTTATTAAAAAAGTAAAAATAATAATAACTAAAATAAAAGTAATAATAATAAAATTAAAAAAAATGTTTAAAATTACATTTAATATATTTAAATATATAATATTATATTAAAATATTAAGTTAAATTAAATAATTATTAAAATTTAAATAGAAAACAAAGTTTTAGAAAATTTGTTAATTAGATATAGAAATCCGATAATATATAATACGATATCCGAGTAAAATTTTTTCTAAAACTTTGTTTTTATTTAATTTTAATATTTATTTAATTTAATTTAATGTATTAAATGTGATTTTAAATATTATTTTTATTTTCATTACTATTAATTTTATTTTAGTTATTTTTTTTTTTTATTTTTTTAATAAAACTATTATAAAAATATAAATTATATTTTAATAATTATTAAAGTATAAAAATATAATAAATAATATTATAATTTTCATTTAAATGAAATATTTGTTAAATTTTAAATAAAAAAACTGTTAGCATATTTAAAATTTTTGTTTTTATTTAAAATTTAATAACTTGTTTAATTTATTTAAATATTTTAATATATCAAATCAAATTTTATATTAGTATTATTATCTCAGTTCTTTTTATGTTAATTTTTGTTTTTTATTTTTTAATTTAACATTTATTATAATATAATCATATTTTAATAATTATTAAATATAAAACTATATTAAATAATATTTAAATATTAAATTAAATTATATTATTATTAAGGTGGTGTAGAGTACTTTAAATAAGAAAGAGAAGAAAATAAAAAGATATTTATTAGAGTGCTTCAATAAGAAAGAGAAGAAAATAAAAATATATTTATTAAAGTTAAAAAAAAAAATTTGAAAATGTTGGAGATGTAGGAAAAATAAAATTTTTAGAGGTGCATGATATGAGTTGTAGGAGGTGTAAAATGAAACACAAAAAAAGTGAAGTAAGGAGGGACAAGTTGGATAAACAAATGGGCCTAGGCCATTCTAATTTAAAAAAGAAAATAGAAATGGCCTGACCATTGTTATTCACACCTCAATATTACTAAAATACATAGTTTTAAATAATTATTCATATAAGTGTTTTTTGACAGTATTTTTAACGGTGTTATGAAAATATTTAGTTATTTTTTCTAATTCGAAATAGTTTTCAGAACTGTCACATATCTAAATGTATTTTAATTTTTAAGTATGTTTTGCTTTTACAAAATTTAGTTTTTACGTAAAACTATAATGTGAAATAACTAATATATCTATATATATATATATATATATATATATATATATATATATATATAAAGGAAATTTCTTTTATTGACATTTATCTTTTAATTTTATTGTTTAAATAAATTTTTAAATTAAAATAATTATTTTATCAATATTATATTTCAAGTGACTCGTTTGTTTAAATTTAATATTTTTTATTTAATCATTTTTTAAACTTAATTATTTTTAATTAAAAAATTACATATCAAATAAATAAAAATTACTTATAATACAATTATAAAATTATTTATATTAAAAACTTTATAATTATAATAATAATTTTATTATTTTTATTATTATAAAGAAATAACATATCACATATGTTTTCACTGTATATATAATTCGATTTTGAATTAATTATTGGGATCGTGAATTTTATGGATGTATTGAGATCCTAATAATAATAGTTATAACAACATTAGTGCAGTAAGGGGAAACGACAACGATTACCATAGATAGCGGTTCTTGAACCGAGGTATATACAAGCGAGGTAAAAAGGGGTGAACTTTTGGTCTCGGTTCAGAACCGAGGCATAAAGGGATGGACTTTTGGTCTCAGTTCACAGTAATCGAAACAGTAGTTTTTTATTTTATTTTTTTAAGGACTTTTGGTTCCTTCTGAACCGAGTTAGTAAGGTGATTACTTTTTTTTTTTGCTATTGTCTGTTCGGGTTCTCCCGGGTCAGAGAAGGTAACTTTGGCATTTTCACTCTCGAGTCCCGCCAATCTTCACAGCCAGAGAACCAAGCCAAAGAACCAAGCTAGAGAACACCACAGAACCACCGATATTCTCCATTTTCACAGCCAGAGAACCAAGCCACAGAACCCACCAAGCCACAGAACCAGCATGCCGCTGCCGCGACTGTTGCACAATATCGTGACACAGATTAGAAACGAGGGAACCAGAAAGGCAACCATTGCCAGACTACCACAAAACCACTGAAGAACCAGGACACCGCCGCGACTCCACCAATCTTCAACACTCCATTCATCGAACCACCTTTACCGGCCACACAAAACCACCGCGAGAGCTCTCTCTCTCTCCTGCGCATAACCTACAATCAGAAAGGAAACCAACAGATCGCACCACCACCGCCGTAGCCACCGCCAGCGTCCACGCAGATCGCAAATCCCCCAACCTCACTTCGCACAACCCTGTTCAACCTGCATTCATCCTCATCAGCAATTTTCAACCTGCAAAATCAAGCTAAACCTGTTAGGGATGGTCTGAACCCTAGAATCGTAGTGAAAAAGGGGAAGCTTGACTGTTTTGGTGGCGATGTTGAGGATGGAGCCTCCTCCGTGGAAGATTGAAGGCAGTAAGATTGAAGCAGCGGTGGAGGCAGCAACAGCGAAGACAGTAATGGCGGAGGTAGCACCGGCGGGGCACCAATGACGCGACGGCGAAGGCAGGAGGCGCGACCAAGAACAATGAAGAGCAGTGGAATGCGCAACCACTAGCAAGACGGAGGCAAGGGTGGCGCAGACGAACCCGCAAGACGGAGGCAGGGGTGGCGCAAGATGGAGGCAAGGGTGGCGAGACCACTGGCAGCACAGGGGTGGTGCAGACGAACCCACAGAGGAAGAAGAAGGTATACGCAGAGGAAGAAGAAGTTGTGCGACGCAAGGGTTTTGAAAAAAGGAAGTGGAGCAGATGAGCAGGTAAGTGGTTTTGAAAAAATGAAGTGGAGCAGGCGTAGCAGGTAAGTGGCAGGTGCAACAGTGGTTTAGGCATCGGTTCCTAAGTAGACCGAGGCAATAGAGAGTGATTTAGGCACCGATTGCAGTCAACCCGAAGCAATAGGAGCACTGTGTAGGGGTATAGACCTCGGGTCTCATGTTGACCGAGGCAATATCTTAGTTCCGCCACGGGTTAAGTTGTGACCAAGGTATATATGGTTGTACACTTCGCTTTTCGCATAACCGAAGCGTATATGGCGCAACATAATCTATGCTTTTTACTAGTGCAAATTTTTTAAGTGATGCAATTGTCAAAATCACAGGATCCTCATATTAAAATGTACAATTTGTTAGTGAAATTGGAAAATTCCACTATACACCTAAGTTCTATAAGTAATATTTATGACGCTATATGTGATTAATATATTATATTATGTTAATGTAATAGAAAATTAATTTTATCTATTAATATTTAAGTTTAGATGAAGTATAAATGATTAATGTGAAATTGTGAAGAGATTTAAAATTTATTAAATAATTATTATTCTTTTTGAATTTTTATCACATTTGTAATGTCATATTTGTTTTTAGTATAAAGTATTGACACCTATATAAGATGTTGGTGATGAGAAATTAACGAAAGAACATACTTTAACAAGTAGATATATAATGTAATATCTTAATAATTTTAAACCCTAAAACATTAAGAACGTCATACACTTATCAAGAAAAATAATCTAAATACAATGTTACACAATTGCATCAAGACTATTACCTATACAATGATAATATTACTAAGTACAACAAGTAAATGAAACAAGAAGACATAAAGTGTAGATGTTACAAAAAAGTCCTATTGCTAAGTAAGAAGTTCTACAACCAAACTCATCTTGATTGCTTCTTGACGAATTTTAGAAAACCCAACAACACTTCCTTCAAGAACTCAAGAATGTCTCTATCTCACAGTATTATCTCTTAGGCTTTGTTCACTTGAACGAATTTGAGGGAGAGTAATTGAATGAATTTGAGAGGATTTGAAGGTAAATTTTGTTATTGTTTATTTGAGTGGATTTGGAGGTAAGTGAGAGTGAATTTGGAAGTAAATTTTTTTAATCTGTCACATCAATCAAATCCTACACTAATTCTCACAAATTTTACTTTTAAATCCACTCTCACTTACCCCCAAATCCACTCAAATAAACAACAAAAAAATTTACCTTCAAATCTTCTCAAATCCATTCAATTACTCTCCTCCAAATCCATTCAAGTGAACAAAGCCTTAGGTATCAAAAATTATGTTTTTAGAATGAGAAGAAAGTTGTCTTTTAAAGAGACTTTACTCTTTTCTTTTGTTAAATGCACATTAGTTTACCTCAACTTAAGCTAAAATAATCCTTAATTAACCAATTTGATATATTACATGGCAAATTCACTCATTATACATTCAATTCATACATTACTACAATCTTTCATAAGGAAAAATACCAGAATCTGATATGCGTATTAGATTGATCAACTGAGTTTAACTGAGCTATTTTATTTACCTTTTTCTTACATAAAGTTATATCAGATCTAGTTTAAAATTTGCTAAGATAGTATCAATGGGTCAATTTGATACACTATATACAAGTTTGAGATTCCTAATTTGTTCCATATATCATCATAACAATTCAATCAACTTACATAAAATTCAATATCACATGCCTTTACATTGCCTTATCATCGCTACCATTTTCCTTCACAAGGATTTAACACAAAATTACAAGCAGAATAGAACATTTGCATCATTAAATCACAAAACAATTGAAAAATTACTTAATCCAAAAAAAATCATAGATTTTAGTTTTCAATCAAACTAGATCATACCAACTAAGCAAAAGCATGTATATAAACAATTTTACTAGTTTCTCATACTTGGTGTAAGAAATTCTTGACTCAATGTTGCTCGTAAAACTATAGTTCTCATAAGATGTTCTGACTATCTACACAAACATTAATTCACATATCTAAACATATCACAACGATCACAACTAAACAAATATTCAGTTTGAAGTATTTTGAGTCACATGCATAGATCTTAGGACCTCATTTGCCAAAAATTGCTAAGTTAACTAAAAAAGTTAAAAACAAAACTAAACTTACTCTATTTTAAATTATGATCAGTTAGAAGTGTAGATATTTCTATCATAAATCCATTGGTATCTCTAATTATGAAACAAATAAGAAAAAGACTCAGAAAGTTAGAATGAAGACATAAAAAAAACTTTAAAGAAATGTTTCTAGAAAGATAGTGATTTTTATAAAATGAAATTCTATTAACATAAAATCTATCTATAGTTGAACTTTGAATAAAATAATGGAATGTTATCTTTAAAACTACTGCTACTTTTATCTTTAAAATAATTGACCCTTAAACATACTTGTCTCCGTTTTAAATTATTAGAATATTGTTATGACACAAATAAAATTATTTTTATAATTATTTCACCTTTATCTAATTGTTATTTGACAATCTTATTTTGATATTTATATT
Source organism: Vigna angularis (assembly GCF_016808095.1). Classification (NCBI taxonomy): domain Eukaryota; kingdom Viridiplantae; phylum Streptophyta; class Magnoliopsida; order Fabales; family Fabaceae; genus Vigna; species Vigna angularis. The sequence continues at coordinate 12,625,335 of NC_068970.1, read as the reverse complement.
ATTATAATTTATTTTTTATATATTGACGTTAAAGAAAAGAAAATTTGTTATAATTTTCATTTTTTATATAAAAGATATTAAATTAAAATATGAATACGACAAGTAAAGAAACTAAAAATTTCGTAACCATTAAATATAATATTGAAAATGAAAATAATTGTTTTATTGAAAAACAATATAAAGTAATCAAACTCATACCCACTAACTCGTTGTCTTCTCTAATTCACCGTATTATTATTACTGTCACGTAGTAATGAATTCTTATTCATATAATATATAAGATAAAATAATACAATAGTATTATTTCCTATTCACCAAGATTAAAGAAACTTAAAATTATTTTCTTTTTATATTTATCATATTCACAATCTCAATTATTTTTTTAAAATATACGGAGAATCATTTATGATATAAAACCTGTTACTTGTATTTTGAAAATTGATTATTTTGGACAACTGTTTAACATTAGAATAAATCTTATGTGTAGTTTGCTTAAATTCAGAGGAGATCAAATTCATAATTAACAATGCATTATTTAATTAAGCTTTTATATATATATATATATATATAATATAGTTGAATCGGAGAAATGTTAATTATATATTGGTTTGACTTACAATTTTTTTTTTTAATTTGTAAACTCAACTAAATATAGGTTCATGTAAAGTTTTTTCAAAGGTGATCATACATAGACATATCAACTTAGTTATAATCAAACAATAAAAAAATATAGAATAGAAGATATATGTAAGATAAGATGTATGGATAGCAACATTGATTGTATAACATTGGAACAATAAAATCATTAACGGGGACGCCTAAGGCATCGACCCTAACGTATTGTATTCTTTAAACTTGAAGATATATAAGAATGAACTAACTTGATTGGGAGTAGGTAGTAAAAGATAATTATATAAGCTTAGTTTTAATCGGATGATAAAAAATATATAAACATTGTTATAATCGTATAAATAAAAAATATTTAAACATAAGATGACGTGTATAGGATAATAACATCGAATATTGTTAAGGGAATAGACCTTCTCATAAAAGTTAATTTTCTCACATCATTCAAGTAGTAGAAAGTTGGTATAGATATTGAAGGAGATTAAATTAGGATTCATATAGCTAGGAGGTGTGAGTTATCTGACTATTAAAATGAAAAATTCTTTATTAAATTTTCAATTCTTTTAAATGTATTATCAGACAAACGTACAAAAAATCATCTCCATTTTATTGCAAAATCATAACGTTAGAGAAAAAATTATGTATGGGTGTGGTGAAGACAAAATAGTTTCCATATGACCTAATAGATATATTAAAAGAATACAGTCTAATAAAGTTATGTCAACACCTAATTCTGTTTAGATAAAATAATTTTATTTAAAAATATAAAAAATAAGTAAATAAGAAATATTGTGAAATTAAAGTTTTAGATAAATAAATATGTTAATTATTTCACTTTTAATACGAAAGCAACATCAGTGAAAATGTTGGAAGAAATGTAAATATGAAGGGATAATTTTGCTGTCACAATTGGCAACTTTGCATTTAATTAGCATTTAAGATTAAGTCAACTGATTTGGTGCATAAAGAGTCTGTTGTATCATGTTTTTCAATAGATGATGAAGCAATCAGAGTTTTTCCTTCTTATTTTTCAATGAAATTCATTGGTAAGAGACAACTTTGAATGCCAAGGTGGATGAGTTCAGCACTCAAATTTCCAAAAAGCATGGGAAGAATATCATAACACATTTTTCAATATGTAATTATTTTTAATTTTATTTTAAACGGATAACTTTCAAATATAACTATCTTAATATATTCATACATACCTTAAGAGCATAATTTATTGCCTCATATATATTTTTCTCAGTTAATAGCATCTTATGCCATCCAATGCATTAGATTGTGAAAATAAAATTCATGCTATATATTTAACTTTTATTGAATCAAATTTTCTAAAAAAATTCAAAAATCTTAATTGAGTACATTGTAAATGTACACATTTTTATTATTTTATAAAAATATGTTGATCCTTTTAATAAAAAGCTTAATAGCATTTTAATAAAAGTTTTTTAAACTGAAAACCGAAAATTTTCTTCCTATGATTGTTAGCCACATACTTCTTTATATGATATTTTACTTACTATTAAAGTTAAAGAAGTAAATGTCCTGAAAATTGGTCTTAACTTTATTCAATAATTAGATTGCACAATATATACATTTAATAAGATTGGTTCAAACAAATATATTTCTTTGTTCTAATTGAGATTAACAATATCAAACCTTATAATTACTATTTAAGGGCAAAAAATCTGAATATGATATAGCGATTCCCATGTGATTTAATAGTTTTACCTTGTGTTTTTAAGAAAAAAACAAACAAACTTTAATATTTGAAAAGACTTTTTGCTACATTTGTACATTAATTTGTGCATTAATTTGTGCAACGTGATAACTTATTATTTAATTTTAGTTTAATTTTATTAAACAAATAGAATACCATATTAGAAAAAGACTCTCAGTTAC